>NC_090282.1:11488660-11792767 GCF_037392515.1 Haliotis asinina | reverse complement strand
AAATACAGATTTCAAACCAAACCATGCACCTTAATCTCGAACCTTAAAAACAATGGTTGCTGCATCATATGTCAAGCAGCACACTTGAAAGATTACACTTATACTATGTGTCACTAACTATAGGCACCTTTTCAGTAATTTAAATAACTACATTGGACTTCCCGCAGATAAACAAATTGTTCAAAAATACATTTGACCTGCTGTCACACTCCCTTCAAATTAAGAATCATTTTCCTTGAATCCATGCTTGAAAATCTGGGTAATTTCTTAAACAGTATGCTCTTTTCCAAATCAACACACACTGGAAACAAATAAATTCTGTGGTTCTTCCTCAACAGGTCAATCACTCTTGAGTGACCCAGTTTCCAGGGAAAGCACAATAGGTGCAGTGACATGAGCAGGCAGTGTGTCTCCTCCTGCTCCCACTGCAACTGTACTACTGCTGTTCCCCACCATACACACACCACAGGCTCCTCCGGCTCCCACTGCAGCTGTACTGCTGCTGTACCCCACCAGACACACCACAGGCTCGGCTCCTGCTCTCACTGCAGCTGTACTACTGCTGTACCCCACCAGACACACACCACAGGCTCGGCTCCTGCTCCCACTGCAGCTGTACTGCTGCTGTACCCCACCAGACACACCACAGGCTCGGCTCCGGCTCCCACTGCAGCTGTACTACTGCTGTACCCCACCAGACACACCACAGGCTCGGCTCCTGATCCCACTGCAGCTGTACTACTGCTGTACCCACCAGACACACACCACAGGCTCCTCTGGCTCCCACTGCAGCTGTACTACTGCTGTACCCGCCAGACACACACCACAGGCTCCACTCTTGCAAATGGGAGTCCCTTCCAGAGGCACTGAGCAGATGTCACCACAAAGACTTCCCTTTTAGAAGTAAGTCAGCCACTGTAAAACTCACCCAGGGAGCTGGCCTCATCAACCACACTAACCCAGAGAACAAACTTCACAACCAGAGCTCACCCAGTGAAGAGACTTCACAACCAGAACTCACCCAGTGAAGAGACTTCACAACCAGAACTCACCAAGCAAGCAGGTAGCAACACCAGGAACCATCTAGAAATCACCAGCAACAACTGCCCAGTGAGCAGACATCAATAACAGAGCTTGCCCGCAGACATCTCACCATCGAGAGTTACTAACATCAGATATCAACCCACCATCCATTTACACTACATACGTTCAGCAACAAGAGAATTGGTGTGCTTGGGCAATGGTCCAGCATTATCATGGCAATCATAACAGACACAGACTTCATGTGTTGTACCCATGGAGTCAGAACACTGACCACTCAGCTACCCCCATCACCCTTAACTTTGCATGCCAACTGCTCATTGCAACGATAAAGGAAGATGGAAAGGTTTTTGTCATTGTTTGATACAATTTCATTTTGTTTTGTTCAGAGTCTTGCGGCCACAGACTGATCTCTCTTGGCGGTTACCATAACAAATAAAGTATTCAAAGTAAGTTGACTTTCACTGACATTTGTCCCACCAATCCACAATAAAGATAAGGAGCTCCTTTTCTCTGTAATACCAAAGGGAAAAATATGGTGGCTGATCAAGTTATTTGAACAATTACATTCATCAGGGTAAGAACTTAATTAATTGTAAGAAAAATAATCAGCATCTTGAAAAAGAATTGCATTAGGGGGGAAACAATATCATTTAATAAGATTCTGCCTTTCACATTTCCTCTGACACTTGTAGGAATATTTTATTCTTTTCAGCAAGAAACATGCATCATGTTGATAATAACCACTTGTGCAGATATAGTACAATAAACAATGTGCTGAAACACACTGTTCCTTTGTGCCCGACATGTGAAAGCTGCTTCTGTCTTTCACAGACATTTCAATAAGTGATGGCACATGTCATGCAAAAGAGACATGTGTTCTCCTCTTTCATATTTCCTTGGCACTGGTTACTCAAATACAAAAAATTTCCTTTTCATCTTGAGTTTCCTTTAATCACGACCAACTTATCGAGTAGTGCATCGTGGTAAATGCAGTGTTCTACAAATAACTTCCATTATCACTGAAAGCTCTTTGCTATCAGCCGATCACATGCATCACAAATACCCAAACTGCATTTGAATCACTGCTTCAAACCATTACAGTGTAATATTTGCCACAAGACAAAGTTTAATATATGCACAAAGTTTTGCAGCGCAATAAACATTCTGCTCATTTATCATTCCCTCCAAGTACTAACTCCACAAAACTTGACATAAACAAAATACTTGTAAACCTCACTACACATTATACAAGTCCTTTATACAGTAACTGAAAGGTGAGTGGGTGTGAGTGAGTGAGTGGGTGGGTGTAAGTGAGTGGGTGACCAGGTGTCTGGGCGAGTGAGTCAGTGGTGGGCCATGTGGGTGAGTGAGTGAGTGGGTGGGTGGGTGGCCAGGTGATTGACTGAGTGAGTGAGTGAGTGAGTGAGTGAGTGGTTGGTAGGTGGGTGAGTGGGTGGCCAGGTGTCTGGGTGAGTGAGTGAGTTGTGGAGTTGGTGGGTGGGTGAGTGGGTGGCCAGGTGTCTGGGTGAGTGAGTGAGTGGTAGGTAGGTAGGTAGGTGTGGATGTGAGTTAGTGAGTGAGTGACTGGGTGGGTTTGTGGGTGGGTGCATGAGTGAGGAGAGTGAGTGATTGAGACATTATTCCATCTATATCATAGCACCCATCATGCAGGAGTCAGCAAAAAGAGCACTGTAAGAGAGCAATGTTTGCTCAGTAGCGATAATGATCAAAAGTTATAACCTTTTAGCAAACATCCCACAATGATAAATTTGTTAGACCGGTGTGTCCTACTATACAGTTGATGCCTCAATCACAAAACATGAAATATGTCCACAACACTCTGGGTTTCCATGGCTTCCAGCTAAAAATGACCTCAGTAGTGTTTATTCTGTCATGAATGACCTTTCCATAATTTCAAAGTAAACGATCATCCTCATCAAGACGTCATATTGGACAGTTAACTTTGTCGGAGCAAGCTATGTCAGACACACCATGGCTAATCAAGCCTATCAGAAACATCAGCTCAATCATATTCTGGTATACTCAGTCATGGGGAAAAGGTTAAATGGAATGACTATACTCTGTGCAAGATTAACTTTCTGGATAAACAACACATAACTGTCCCACTGGTCATGAGCAGATTAATTTGCTTTTACGATTATCATCTTCAATTTCCTAATTTTTCTGGATAATGCTTGTCAATTTTATCAAATTTCATGCTTTGACTTTTTAAGAAAATTATTCACAATATTTTGTGCAAAGTAGTACATTGCCATCTGTAGATCGACAGTCCTATGAACTTCTACCTCTTTGTCATATTCATCAAATGACATATGAACATTGTCCGTCAACTGGTCATATTAAACCAGAGAAGTACAAAGCTTTTTATTCATTTTACATAAATTTCTATCATGTTCTCCATTTATTCTGTGTTTTTATGCCATGACAGGACTTCTGTTAACAATCAGGAACTTAAAAATAAGTATCTAAAACTTTCTTCCCCTTCAAGATACGGTGAAATAATCAATGATCACTAAACTGAGAACATAACACTCTCCCAAACATTCTGTCAGCATCAACTATTACACTTGATCCAGTGCTAGAGACCAACAAATAAATATGCCCTGGAAAACTAGGCAATTATTGTGACACAACGAAAGAATAAAACATGTAGGAAGAAAGTGTGTCTGATGATGGAAGTTGACCAATAGGAAGGCAGCAGGCGTGGTTTACGGCCACGTAACACCATCTGAGCTGTGTGCTGACATGGTATGTATGACAGGTGGGGTGTTTTCTGTTAGCTGATGTTGGCTTGTGTAATTCATGATGGCTATAATAAAAAACCTACTTACTTTATTGCATTCTTGAAATAGATGCCATTGTTTAGACAATAGCAGTCAAGTATAGGTGAACAGGTAAAACCTACACTTGACACAGCAATGTGAGACACATACTAAGTTTATATGAAATAACAGTCTAATCATGGAACATTTCTTTCCGTTCTGATGCTCGGGAGTTTTACCGAAGAGTTTACATGAATAGAAGATGTACATGTACTTGTTGTCGGCTGCAAGCTACAGAATTGAGACTATGACAGACCACTCCTGAACAGGATATGTTACTTCACTGACAATCACGACATCCTGACCAAGACATGTTCATTTGTGTCATGGACTTCTAATTCTGACATGCCAGTAAGACTGAATAATATAGTGAGTGAGTGAGTGAGTGAGTGAGTGAGTGTCTGTCTGTCTGTCTGTCTGTCTTTCAGTTTACACAGACTTTATCAATATTCCAGCAATATCAAGGCAGGGAACACCCGAAACAGGCAAAGAGGAGAGATGGAAGGAGGAGGCAGAAAATGGCAGACATGAAATGAAATAATTTTACAGTTCTCACTTCTATGTCAAGTGTGTATTTTGTATATTTTGTATTTTTTACCTACTGTGTTTATATTTGTAGTTTATAGACTATTGTCACTGTTCTTTCCTGGACTGCTATTCAATAACAAAACTGTCCTCATCTATCTTCACATGTGGCACATGGATCCAGGAAGTTAGGCTGTCAAACGACTCATTGATAACTGGCAACATCTTAATGATGACAAAAATATCACAGCCACAAGGGTGGGTTCCCCACTTCCTTTCTCACCTGTCATATATATCACTAGTGTTAATTGTGTGATTAAAATGCTACAGATTTGTCAGGTTCTCACAGAATCAAACACATCACAAGTATCACTAACGAGGACAAGGATTTAAGTCAACCACCTCTCAGCATGGACCCAGACAAATTCAACCGCACTGACCTTTCCAATGACCTCTGACCCAGATTCAAGAGGAGCAATCACTCTGAACTGTTTACCTTGCACTAAGGCCACCACAGACTGGGGCACAATCTACAGGGTACTGAGGTCAGGAGCCCCACAACTCCCCTCCCCCCTTAGTAGTATGTCTAGCCATGTCTGTCTTCCACCCACACCTGCTTTTCAATATCATCCTGTATATAGCTGTATGCCGCTTGGTTCCATAAAACCTGGCTATATGTGTCCACTTGAATGATCAGTCTGCCTGGTCCATCTCTATGAGGAACAGACAGGCTTCAACATTGACAAAAACTACCTGATGGCTGACATGTTCCAAGTTTTAAAAGTATCCATTTAAACATACAAAAAACATATAAAGCGAATAAAAAGACACATAAAAAGACATTACAGATTATCTTTATGTTCAGAAAAAAAGAAAACAAACTTGTGTGAATGATCCCAAGAGTGCAGATGTATGGTGGGTTTAACATGATGGTTAACCATAAACTGGACGAATTCAGAGATGAAGTACAAGTACAAGTGTTTCATTTAGGCTGCCTGTGCTGGTCTGGACTACTGCTTGTTTCTTTCACTGATATACAATACTGCAGTGCCAACCAACTAGCACCATTTCCAGACTACCAGCTGACCATAATTTGATTCATCTGTAGAATGCAAGGCAGGGAAACATCAAGTACCATTTTGTAAAGTCACCAATCTGCAGCTCTGCAGGCAGACACTCCATCTACTAGACCAGGTGTGCAGGGCTAACAAACACAGAACTGTTGTTGTTCCACAGGTGTGTGGGAGAGCCCTCAAGTGTTTAGGTGTGTCCCTTGGAACTGTGTCAATCACTTCAGCCATACAATAATCAGTTAGAATCTCTGAAGTTTGCCAATTCACTGAGACTAACAAATACACAGTTTTATTTCTGATCCCAAAATCTATTTTGTGAATCATTCTGCACACAAGCAATGTCAAGCCTGGCCACTTGTTCATTACATCCTGTGTGTTTCTATTTTATTTGTGCAAACTGATCACTGCCTTTACAGTAATACATACTGTATTTCAAAATAAATAAATAAATAAATAAATAAATAAATAAATAAATAAATAAATAAATAAATAAATAAATAAATAAATAAATAAATAAATAAATAAATAAATAAATCATGGATGGCTGGATGATGGCAGACGAAAGGACAATCAATCAAATGAACAAATTAATGAACAAACAATTTGTCCAGCCAGTTAGAAAGTTGTTAACTTAACCTGTATAACATACCCCTGCTGGCAGTTGTATCATCAGCTCTTATACCAAACCAGCACCTTCTCTCATCCTTTTGTAAACCCCACATAACAGCAACGAAGCGTTACTTTCAACCCACTTGAGGTTTCAGGCTGTTTGCTTGTCTATACATGTCAGACAATCTACCTGTACACGGTGCAGGTGTAAGAATGTAGATAGACACCTCTTAATTAGTGTTGGTCTTTCGATGGGTCATAACCCTGCACTATATCCCAGTCTCATAGTGCTCGTAGTTTAAGTCCCCACCCTTCTCAGTAACTCTTTATCAATGAGAACAGCAGTATCACGTAATAATGCCTACCAAAACACTTGGCAGTGTATCAATGTGAATATCCTTGTTACTGTCACACCTGCAATAAGGATACAAAGGAGAATCTCATCCCTTCCAAGTTTTCTTTCCTGCTCCATTTCAACTTCCTTTCTCTTGTAAGCACTCAGTTTCCAATTTTGTCCTTTTCACTAACTTTCTCACTACTTTCTAATCCTCTTGGTTTCTTCATGGTGACTCTCAACTAACCCTTTCTCCCTATTCCTAGCTATACATTCACAACCTTTTCTTTCAACGCCTATCCATTTTGACTTACACCACCACCCCACCCCATCCCTACCCCTCAAATCCCAACCCTTGAAAAAGCCTCTCTGTCAGCACCCACCCACCACACCCACCGCTTTGCCTCATTCCCAATCCTTCAAACTGACCCTCCCTCAGCACCTACCAACTTCCCTACTGTCGTCTCCCTTCTTTATCCCACCCCAGTATCTCCAACTTTATGACTCCCTATAGTACCATCATCCCCACCTTGGACAGCGTGCGCATCACACAGATGGAGCTAAGCACTATCGACAGGTGAGAGCGTGATCAACACCACTACTAACACCTTGAAGGAAACTGCTGGATTATTCAACAGGTTCAGAAGCAGTTTATGTTTCTTCCTACTTAATCCATTTCTCTCCTTCAACCAAAGTAAATGATTTATCTTCCACTCATCAATGCAGCTATGTATGCCATTAAAGCTGCTCCAGACTGCTCTTAGCAAAATTGCAGAAATGCTACAACAGTGCACAACAACAGAAGGGTTTAGACTGAATTTGAGAATTAAATCGGGGATTGATTAAAGTTGAAACACTGCCTGACCTGGCTTCCTTTCCATCTTCAATTATGTGAAAACTGACTTTAACAGCTGCATGACTTACCGGTTGCCACTGAACTACAGCTTTAATTGAAGCTAATGTTTTAAGCTCTGAAGCCAGACAAACTTTTTTCTTTCTCCACAGGTGGTGTCAACCTCAATTTAACAATCAAAGTGCTGTGTTTGAAGGAAATAAAATATCACAAACTCTGACTTGTCAGCAGTTTTGTGTTTGTAATCACATGAACACCATTTTCAATCACAACAAATTTCAAAATGTTCATGCTGATATAAAAAAAACGATTATTTCCTTTTTTCCTTGATTGGGTAAGTAGTGTTTTACTTACCTTATTCGACAATGCTAAAGCAATATGAGTAGGGATGACAACAGAAAATACCCTTCATATATTTTATCCATGTTGAGACTCAAAAATCCAGATTCATAGCAATTACCATTGGACTACAAAGCTAATTCATTCTTCAGGACTAATTCCATTATTCCACACAAAGGAAGTGGAGAACAGTTGATATTGTCACAAGACTAAAGCCTGCTACCCTATTCTACTGAATTAATTTCAGTATACTATTCAAAATAAGTAAAAGATCACTTGATTGTCATAAGACTGCAGTAAATAATCGTCACAAAATGACGATTTTGGGACACCAGTCCCAAAATGCTGTCCCATTCTACAGGACTAATTCCATTATACTACTCAAAGGAAGTTAAGAAAACTTGCTGTTGTTGTAAGACTTTGGCCTGCTAACCCATTCAGTTTAAAGAGCACCTAATATTTTCATAGGAGTACAGTTTAACAGCCAGAGCATGATAGATAGATAAACTATACTTGTAAGAAAGGGTTCTCCTCTACTTCTTTTTAGCAGTATATTTGTCTTAAACGTCATGGCTAGAAACCAAGCATATTTAAGACAGCAATATAACCACATTCCATAACAGAACAAACACAAACATCTTGAACATTCCCATATACAATAAACTACCTGAGTACTGCCACCCAGAACATTTAGGACATATTTTGACAACATGTGCATATGGATACTTGTTCTTTTTCTTCTGGAAAAACTTGATCCATATCTACAAGATCCAGTGCAATGGCCAGAGTATCACAAATGGAGACCGTTTCTGGGCCATACTTCAGCATTTTTGTTAAGTAATTGTCTGTGTGCAGAACATCAGGCAACAAGAACTGGATGAAACAGCTGACGTTGTGTGGTACATACATGAATTTTAACTCAGACTGACGAGAAAACCAGGATGCTTTTGTATCTAGCATTGTCGGCATTTTTACTTCTTACACTGCACATGTTACTGACCTAGAAATGTAACAAACACACATCTTTATAAAACGAAGCAAGAGGTGCACATCACTGAACGGTGGCTATGTCACTTCACTGACAACTAAATCACCATCTGGCTTGCTTGGAAACTTAATTACTCATTTACTTTCACCATAAACATATTAAAGATAAACCTATTAACAGTTTGTCAGAAATACAATATAACAAAAAGGATAAAATTTGCACTTTGTTTAACTTCGTACCTCTTTCTGTAGTACCTCTACTTTATTTCTCTGTTTCATCAAGAAACGTCTTGGTTTGGAATGTTTTGTCTGTTATGCTGACATCAACAAATGTTGAAAGGCTATGGTGGATTTGGAATACAATCAAACTTCAAGAAACAGGATAATTCTGCCAACTTTCCCATCCCTAATTATATCATAATTAGTTGGTGTCTGCACCTGTCGCAATGTGTCAAAGAACTGCAGACAATGTTTGAACATATGCTCACCTGTCTTGGATTAGCCCTAACAACAGGACCAGACTTAAAGGGACCCATTAAGGGTCCATACATGTGTATCATGAAAGGCACATCCAAGTGAGAGACATTAGGAGGCCCCTATCTGACCCTATAGCATTCCACAGTCACAAAGTTCTGGGGGCCTTCTTAAGGTGCATACATTTGTCATGAAAGGCATGTCCAATTCAGAGAGTTGAGGAGTAATTTTAGGGATATAGCCATTCCAAAGTCATACAATTAAGAGGACCTTCTTATGGTGCATACATGTGTCTCAAAGGGCTGCTGGTCTTTCACTCAAAGATTCATGTGACCCTTTGAAGATGCATGCATGTATGTGTGGCATGGGCTTTGGCACACCAAATGTACAGATCTTCAGAGGCCCTAGGGGTGTAAACATTTTTCATTTTAGGCATACCACAACCTAAACAACAGAGAATCACAGAAGGGCCCCATGATAGGGCCCTTTTTTTTGCTTCTGAAAATCACTGGTAAAGCAATGCAGAAAGATTATTACCATGGAACCACTTGCAACATCAGGGACCCAACATATTGAGTTCATATCCGGAGAATGATGGACTAAAACACAAGACAGATCCTGGCACAGCTAAAGTAGGAACTCAGCAGAGTGCGCTGCTGAAATTAAGTCTTACCCATGAAAGTTAACAATTACAATGAAAACCTTTTGAAAAGGTGCAACAAGTGACATAAATTTATTTCAAACTAGAAAATGTATTGTAAAATTATATCATTTATATTTATTAACATTAATAGCTAATGGGACTCAGTTAATAAGCATGCATAACAACGACAACGAAAATCACTATTCATTTAACATGCATTTCAATAGTTATTAGTTAATTCACCACAAAAACATAACAGCTTGCTATGTTTAATATATATATAGCATTACTGGCGCTTAACAAACTGTTTCACAGGGCATGAGTAAGTGTGAAATGAACCTTATTCCTCTACACACAATCCAACATATAAGCATACACAAACATGAAAGAAAACACCTATCTGCTTCCTAAATCTTTTCATTCAACCTACAACACAGCAGATAATTCAAGTAGTTGGTTCACATCGCTCAGCGGGCTGTGAAATATATCACATCAATCAAACTTATCACTCGTAATATCTCACAAGTGTCCAATGTACATACAATATTCTTCATTGAAATGTACACAATACACACAGCCAGTCACATTAATATGCTAGGCGTACAACATAGGGCATTATAAGCTATAACATCCCAGTGTGTTATGTACATACAATGTAATAAGCAGCCTGTCCAACCAAGTCAGCTTGCAATGTACCATGTATTCCCCAAAGGTTAGCAATGTTGAGGGGGTGTTGGTGTAATGGGTGTTCTCCTCTAGGGCCACACTTGTCATCCACTAAAGCTCATATCACATACACACACTAAAATATCCATCAAGGTTAAACATGTAGGAGAGTGATATTGAGCATTATCAGGCCTCCAGTCAAATATCCAAGTGCGCTAAACCACTCTCATTTTTATCAGCATAAAACTGTGAAGTGAGAAAAAAAGGCAATGTCTGTGTAGGGGAACTTTCCAATATCCCGTTAAAAAGGTTCAGATGGCAAATTGCCCCAGAGTACAAACTATAGTAAAGTAAGTCAAGACTGTAGCCTTGGGATATCAGATTATAAATTTTTTATGACTCCTTCATAAAAGCATGATTCATTACACTCAAAAAATTGTGTAAACTTTATAGTCAGAGAAGGCAAATAGTGTATACATAATTTTCAATCTTTTCAATCTTTGATTAGTGCAAACCATGCCACGAACAACTCTTATACATTTAATCAGTAGTTGGCCTTTCTTTTCATTGATTTGAGTGAAGAAATATTCCCTGGTGACACATGCATTCGCAAGTGAACACTATAGGCTGCAAACTTGTAACTATTAAAGGCAGCTGTTGTAAAAACTTTTCTAAAAAATCTCTTTGAATTCTTTTCCCAAAGACTGTTAAAATTCAATAACATCACCAACTCAGACTTTGGTTCCAAGCATTCTGAAAAAGTCATCAATCTAACAAAAAATTAGGAATTTTTTGTGACATATGTGCAATTCTATTTGTGTGGAAATGTTCATTATAAGTTGAAACTAACAAATAGGAAACATAGGTGGTAATATTTCTGAGACACCCCCATGTTAGCTACCACTCAATCGCCAACAGGAACCACTAATGAGGACTTGATATGAAAATACATAAGTTGTAGTTTTGAATCATTTAATCCCCAAGCAGACCTTTGGAACAGAGCAGGGACACGCACTCACTGACCTGATCAGCTGATGGAAGCAAGGCATGGTCACCTTTTACAATTGACATTTAATTGAGCTGGAAAAAATATTTTGTCAAAATCGTGTAGACAGGATTGGGGAATGACGCTGGCTTATACACAACTTGTTTCATATTGTCTCATTAGGAAGGTCTCCTTGTAACTGTAAGCAGTAAATGCGAGCTGTTTCTATATTGCAGGAACCCGACAAGTACGTCTCACAATCCCTGAACCATATTATTTGCCCCTTTCAGTAAGCAAAAGCCCTAAAAGAAGCAAGATTGCCACAGTTTCTGAATTTCCCATCTGGTTGGGTTTACATTTCAATTAAAATAAAATGATTTGTTTCTGTCAAAATTATATATATTCAGAGACTGTGTGTTAGTCTAGAGCCTGAATCACTGTGATCTTCAGGAACCCTGTGGACAGACTGCATATCTGATAAGTATTGTAGCAATGGGTAAAGCCCTTTAAGTGAGTGAGGAAGTGACACCGAATAGGTTCTCCATGAGAGGGAATAAAGAGTGAGTGAGTGAGTAAGTTAGAGTGGGTGTTAAAATAATTTATTAAACACAATAAAGATAATGGCTACCAATCAACAACCTAATAGAAATAATTAGCTGTAATGAAACTAATCACCTTTGTGTGTTTTAAGTGCCACAAATGTGACTCAGTCCATTAGTGGCTGAACATCCAGCAGCAATGGAAAGGAGATCTGAAAAAGTTGTCACTCAATAACACAAGTCTCACACCATAGAGCGCATAACTTTGTAACTAAATAAAAACTGTAATTGTCTGGACAACAGTTAACCACAATGAAAGCTGACAGTTCTTCATGTTTTCAAACATACAGCTTCATTGTTGACAATGGTGATTGCGCTGCAAAGTCGCATGATTCAGGTTTGGTCATATTGCCATGAAGGAAGTCGACTTGGCCCAAGATCTCCAACCAGCAAACAATTTGCCAAAGTAAAGGTGGAGCACTTACCAAGGTGGTATGTCATTAAACACTGATGATAAATGATGCTCTGAGTTGGCTGAACTCATGGAAGGCAGCCAGTTCCAGGAACGGTCATGGCATGGACAAGACCAGAGTGTATGGCTATGGCCGGTGATGAATGAGTGGGCAGTTGATGACATCCATTAAACCGCCCCAGCATGGACACCGGTACCACAGATCATCAAGCAGGTGCAAGCCTTAGCGTCAATAGTTGTTCGGTGGACACATCATACATCATTCAGCACCAAAGCCAGTTTTTTATTCTTCCTTCACATGCAAGTAGACACAGGATGAGGAAGTGTTCGGCGCTGTTACTAACTAGGTCTGTTTCCAGGGACTGGTATGGTGGCACTGTTCTCCACTGTATCACACCTCCTAATGGTATCAGTGTGGTATAAATCCCATAACATATCAGGAGTGTACAAGCCTTATCATGGCACTTTGTGAATAATTAGCCTTATTAGGTACGATCTATCTCTGTAAGACTCTTTTTTAATAAACCCATTACTCAGAATAATTAGCCTCGTAATATTTCTGTCTCATTCAAAATTTTATACACAACTATACTTTCAACAGTGTTATACCATAAGGTTAATGATAATAATTCAGGACAGAAAGCCTCATAACTGTTCTATATCATAAACCCCATATTAGTTCTGTATGGTATGCTTGAGAACAGTTCTGTACAATAAGCCTAATAACAGTTCTATAAGGCAAGTCTGATCACAGTTCTACATCTGTGGTTATGTTTGGTAAGTCTGATCTCACTACCGTATAGTATGATAACTTTTGTTATTGCCTTATAACAACATACCATAAGCCTGGTAACAGTTGTGCACTGCAAGCCTAACAAGTTATCTAGAGTACGCGTGACAACAGCTCTGTACAATAAGCCTGATAACAGCTCTGTACAATAAGCCTGATCTCACTTCTGTACATAACAAGATACCAAAAGCCTGATTACTTGTGTAGGGTAAGGATGACAACAGTACTGTATAGCAATCCTGATAACAGTCTTGTAGGATAAGCTTGACAACAGTACTGTAGGGTACTGGTATGGTAAGCATCAGTTCAGTATAGAAAGCCTCAAACCAAATCAGTCCAAGCTTCAGAGCACACAAAAGAGTGACAGCATCTGGAGAAGACATGGACATACTTGATGTACAGAGTAGAGACAGCCCTGAGAGCCTGAAAGCCTGCCATCAGTCTCTTCTGTGTTCCTTCCTGACAGCCTGTGGAAAGTGGGTTCAAAAGAGCCAGCATTCCAGCAGCAACTCCACTGTCAAATCACACACAGATGCTACCAACTGAGGAGATAGGCTTGATTGAATTAAGAGCCATTGCTAGAGATACTCCCATGAATCAGTTTTTTTGTAATCTGAAGAACTCTTAAGGAAGCCATTAACATGTATGGAACCTACAGCATTGGACATGGCTGAATGAGTGTGTTTCTATGACATCAGCACTTATAGGAGTGAACTACTGACATTCCAACACCAACTTTATGAACTGTAAGATACCCAACTCAAGAGAACAGCTCAATTAAGCAGCGAGTCAGAGTTTCAGCAGACAACAGGCTGCCTTTGATTGACATGCAGAATCGCTCACAGAGGAAAACAAAAGGTGTGCCATGAAGACTAGAAGAGAGATGGGCTCTTGTGCACCCACTTAGCTCAGACTGAGTGAGTATAGTTTAATGTCACTTAGCAGCATTCCAGCACTATCCCAGCTGGGACACAAGAAAATGGACTTATTCCACCTTGATAAGAAGAGAGAGAGAGAGAGACTTATTTCAGATGTTTTGCACTTAAGACTAGAAAAGAAAGTGTGATAGGTTTTACTTTGCATTAGCAATATCAAAGCAACAATATGGAGGGACACCACAAATGAGCTTCACACATTGTACCCATGCGGGGAATCAAACCTGGGTGTTTGGCATGCCAAGTGAACACTTTAACTACCAGGCTACCCTTCTGGGACTGAAGACAACAGCCATCTATATTGAGGGGTCTCCCACCATGGGCTCTGGTCCAGCCATGGGACAGCTAACATGACAAACTATTGACTTGACAGATGGAACAGACTACAACTTATTCATTATGTAGGATTAACCCCAAGTTCATCAGTCCAATACTACAGTTGCCATAATAAATACACTCAGATCAGTGAGCAAGGGGACCGGTCGGTGAGTGAGCAAGGGGACCGGTCGGTGAGTGAGCAAGGGGACCGGTCGGTGAGTGAGTGAGTGAGTGAGTGAGTGAGTGAGTGAGTGAGTGAGTGAGTGAGTGAGTGAGTGAGTGAGTGAGTGAGTGGGCAAAGGCAATTGCTCCCAATCCCCCAAATTCCATGCCACAAAGCTATAACACCGTCTACACCAGTACCCCCTCCAAGTCACCTAGGTACAATGACAGACACTATGTGATTGCACTCACACAACTGATCGACAGGCTTCTGACATGGGATACCTAACCAGGATTAGACGAAGCAAAAGAATTCCTCCGTCACAAGTTCCTTCAAAACTCAGCTCTTATTTTTAAAAAATAACTCCTTCCACCAAACTTGCTAACACATTTATAAAATAGTTTCCGCCAAAAAATAGTTTTAACATTTTAAAGCTGCTGTGATGTACTGACATTAATAATCTTTTGAAGCTTATTCAACTGCTTGTAGCTACTTCATGGATGTGAAAAGCATAAAAGTGTCATTTACCACCCAAAAAAATAGCGAGCATTTATTGCAAGAACAGCCTTGAAATGTGACCATTACTCTTGATCTCTAAAACTGAGTGCCAAGACTTTTTTGTGGAAATCGATCTTTCCACATGCCAGGGAGCTATGCACACATAGAAGTCAGTTTCATTAGGAAACATCTATAACAGATGTTTTAATAAAGCCTTGCATACAAAATAATAACCTTCCCTTGATTTAGATAAAAACTATTTCAAACGATATAAACACATTTTTACCACAAAATCTAAAGGAATTTTACAATGTTTGTGATGGATTTGTTTTCTTGATGTGTAATACCATTTGGAGACAATAGATTCTTTTTCCACACAAAAAAATTCTAAATTACTTCATGCCTCTTTGAAGGCATTGGTTGTGGATTATATCAACAGGTTGAACAAGTTAACATATCAATGAACGAAGCTGGTGTTCCCCTGTTATATCATCAACATACATGAGCTGGCACTGACCAAGCATGCACAACAATCAGTGATCACTATCACCTACACTCACACAATGGTTCTTGTACTTTGTTAAAAACTTCAAAACCTTCTCAAGAAACCTGAGCTGAAACCATACAGTTTCTTGCAAGAAATTTTCGAAATAAATAAAAGCTGGGGTTGCTGTCCGGGTCTGTTTGTTCAGTGTCAGCTGATGTTTTTGTAGAGGTGCATGGAGGCTGCAACGCACGTGGTATAGTGTAACACGCCGAGAGCTGGGTAGGCGGCCGGCCCAGGGGCAGACAATGCAGGATCTGCACAGGGTCTTAAGTCTCACAACTGCTCATGCAGGATCTGTAAATCTACACACCTGAAGGTCAACATCGCACTGGTTGAGTCTGAAAACATTTCTGAAGGTCTCTTGCTAATCTGAAGACCTCAGAGAAAACAATGCATTGATAATAATCTTCCATGGCCTTTGAAGGCTGTTTGTTGATTCACCCTGATGACTTGAAGGACATCAATGCATTTACGTATTGCCCTTGTGGCTCTTGGGCTTGTCCTGTCCATTAATCTCCTGATCTCAAGGACAAAATATATTTACTAGTGTTCCAGTGACCAGTACTGAGCAGTTTTAGATACTGCTATGTATGATTGATTGGGTATGTCTGTCAACAGGGGAATATTTCATAAGTAGATCTACAGATCAAGAAAGAAATAACAATATACATTGTTTCTATGCATTTTGGATAAAGCCCACAAACTGAAAAACGGTTCCCAAGTAAGTTGTGAAACAACAATTATGGACACGCTGTCCTTTCTCTGATTTTCAGAAGATGAGCAGACCTGCAGTTAAAAAGCAGAAGCTGAACAAGATGGCTCTCACACCAATAACAGTGATGATTAGTGGTCTTCTTCCTGCACCATGGACAACAGGATGCCCAACAAAATGGTCCTTTCACCATCAACAATGTGGAATAGTGGTCTTCACTGAAACAGTAAACCATAACCAAGTCCAATCTTAATGTCACAAGTGAACAGTATTTGTAACAGCTAAAATATTGCATCTACTGCCCACCAACATTGCCCTGCACAACCTGCGGTTACAAAGGCGGTTACAACAGCTTGAACTTGGTGTAGGATGGAGTCCAACTTGACTGAACACAATACTGTGGTAAATGGTGTCAGGTTGTACTAGCCCTACAATGTATCTTAATACTAGGCCTAAGTACCACATGGGCCTAAAGTTTGTTGTATATTATCCAGGTTGGTAGGATACATCGTGGACAGAAAATACCCATACTCTATCTCAGTGCAAAGTTACGATGAATGCATGTAGTTCTTCTGACAGAATGAGCTTTGGCTTACTTAACAATATGTTTAGAGATGGTGTGAGTTAAAATGTTACAATTTTATGTCATCCCAGCATTGCTTAGCTCAAAGGAATCACAGTAGAATTAAACAAGATTATCAAACATCTTGGTTACATGAAAAGGCCACTTACAGTATCGTGGGACAATTTCACAAAGCTCTCATAAGCCTAAGTTACAAGATATCAGGTTTACACACTCAGTCACAGACTAACACTGAGCCAAGTCGCTCTCTACTCTTTGTCAGATCAACATCCACTTCTTTCATACAACCACCAGTTCCTTCATACTACCATCAGTTCTCTCACACTACCATCAGTTCTCTCACACTACCACCAGTTCCTTCATACTACCACCAGTTCTCTCACACTACCATCAGTTCCTTCATACTACCACCAGTTCCTTCATACTACCATCAGTTCTCTCACACACTACCATCAGTTCCTTCATACTACCACCAGTTCCTTCATACTACCATCAGTTCTCTCACACTACCATCAGTTCTGTCCATATCCACTATCCATTCTAATAACTGTAGAAGGAGTAAGAAGTAACATAGTTTCTTATCATCATCGGTCAGCAGTCATTGACCAACATATGTATCTGACTTATGAATTAATACACTGATTGGACCCATGACCGATGGTTTCATCAGTAACAGCTCTTTTGATTGGTCAAGTATGATGCAGCTATCGAATCATTTTAGGGCGAATGGCAGCTAACATAAACACAAGTGTGCTTAAAAATTCCATCGAAGAAAAGTAAGCAGTCGACTTTGACTGGTTTCATCACAGGGGAGGAACCATCGGATGAAAAGTCAGATATTAGCCAAACAGACAACTTCTCTTATGCACTGTTTATCTGTCCCTCAGTGACAGTCAGCAGGCATATTTGTATAAGACACAACTTCATAAAGAAAACTCTGAACAAAGATCATTGTAGAGTAGTTCTTTAAAGCCATTTCTTAATTTTGCTTTGGGACTTCTATTTTGTGCTGATGAGTGGAAGTTACTTATGTTATCAATTCAGGCTCAAAAACTGATTAATTCCAAAACATCATGTCTAACAAACACTGAAGCTGATATCCACATTAATTGTTGCCTATTGTAATTGCTCAAGTAGGTTAGGTTTGGCTATCTTATTTCTCTAAGGAAATGATACTGTGGCTGAAACATCCTTTCAACAGTTTGAAGAAAACAAGTTTCTTCATATCACTATAACTGAGCTGCCACGGCACATATTCATGTTCATCTCATGAAGAACTCCAGGTGATTCAATGCGATTCATTAATGGAAAATATTTACTTCAGCAAGCACATATTTCACAACAGGTACATACCTGCCCAAAACATCTCCATATAACATATTTCACAACATATGACCTAGACTGTCATACACATCCTCAAGTAGACCAACCCTAAAGTAAATATATTCAAGAAAGCTCACACAAGTCCAGAAAATATGGCATGTCTAATTTCCAGAAATTTCAGGCTGAAAAGAAGAAAGTCTCTAGGCTCTTTTTTATTGTACTTATAATTTTCATTTAAAACATTATATTTTCCGTAAAATATGTTTATTTCAGAGAATATCTGTTAGTCGACATATAACCCTATATTATACTGAGATGATCAGTCTAGTTTCGTAACAGAGTAAGGATATATCCCTGAAACGTTACTATTATAGCATACGAAATAAGTTGCACTGTGCCTTCTTTGGGTACAGATGTAGCTTTTGTGGTTCCTGTTGCACCAACTCAATCAGCACAACTACAACTCCAGCACGCTTGATGACATGGTGCACTGGACTCCATTACAGCACAGTGGGAGGTCCCCTGCTACAGCTCGTTACATGTGACATTTCAAGTTACCAAACTAAAAAGAATTTGTCTTTGACTCAATCTGAAATAATGTAATACCCTCAGAGTTAACCCTCAAATTCACAATTTTGACATTTCCTGGTTAAATAAAGTTGGATAATGGTATGCATGCATGTTTAACAAAAACTACAGTTTAAACATACATATTTAAAGTACCACTGTATACAGCAAGAAAATGTCAATGAAACGAATATCGACCACCGAGGCACAGCAGCTGTTGTGTATCAAGAATCAACCTATCTTCTAATCTTAATAAAACCCTTATCAACTTTAAATGATAATAACCTTAAACTTGGATTGTAACTCAGGACATGACATAGTAAAATAATAAATCTAATAACCGCATATTGTTTCAACAACCCTTCCCAAATATGATTAAATGTATTATTCAACACTACAAAATTGTATTTGGAAGTCGTTCCTCTCAACGAGAAACTGTGTCATCTGCATACATTACTGTAGTTATGCTTAGCAGAACATTACTGCAAAGAGATAAGCCATTGACAGTGATGCTCCTGTGAAAGCAGCTACAATAAAGCTGGGTGTGTGTCCGCTGAACTTGTCTACATGGATCACACAGCTACTCATTCGGAACAGGTACACACCCAAGGTCAGACTGCTTCACCTGGAGCACTTAAAATGCTATGAAAATATTTCATTCTTGCTTAAACTGTCACTCTCCAATGTGTACCATATCTAACATGGTGGCTCAATTGCATTCCAGTCTGGCTTATCTACAACTTTGGTTTGTATGACGGGTTTAAATTTTGTACATGTTATGTCTTCATGATTTGACTGTGTGAATGCATATGCATTTGACTCTGGTTCAATGAAAATGAGTAGAACTTTTAGCATCACTTGAACAGAGTTCCTGGTATATCTATAGCATGTTGCCTTGATGTGGGAGGAAAACCAAGCTAACGAGGTCTCAGATTATTCCCACTTTGGTACAAACAAGGAACATGGGCGATATGGTACTGACAAACCTAGCAGCTTCAGTAACCAATATGACGCCTACATCCTCAGTAGCATGGGTGATATGATGCCAGCAAAGCCAGTAGCAATCAAGCTAACAGGGCCAAGGGATGCAATTCCACAAAGCAACACAGATAACTGGGTAACAAATGTCCCAAACATTTTATGAAATAAACATGAGTTGATAATTTTCATTCATCGTTTAATCTTATGAAATATGGAAACAAGAAGCCAGAACATTATCATGCTTGAGTAATATGAATATCATAAAATCAACCCAACCTCTCTCAGACATTTTTAAATATTGCTTTCAAAATCGAATTTTTCATATCCAAGCAATTCAACTCAAAGGAAGGAACTAATTTCCCTGTGCAACCATCGAGTTCCGATGATATAATCGGTGCACCGTGGAACAACTGAATAATCATTTATCAAAACAGTGGGAAGTTGATTCAATACTTCAGGTTATATCTGAATTACCTTCCCATGAATGTTTCATGTACATTCACACATGATCAGTCGTGAGGAAGATACCAGCGAGTGGTCGATGAATTCTCTTGAATATTACATGCTTGTTACAAGCACTCCTTTTCATCAACATCCTATAGCTGCCGCCATCTATAACACTCCATGTGAAGCTTCAGCTAGCTTCCTTCAAAGTCAAGATGTCATTTTTACTTTCAAAGATTAGAAATTAACTATGCATGTGGACCTTGAAGAATGATTTGTTTATCTCTGTAACATACATACGAGAGATAACAAAAGACAAAGAAATTGTTCTCTATTCACATGCAGCGAGGTGATGTTTAGCACCTCAGTATTATCTCCTGCCTCTCTTCATGATGTAGCCTGGGTGAAATCATCATGTCAAACAAGGCTGTTCCAAAGCTTCTACAAAAATCAGGCTGTGGCCTAATGAGAAGTCGGTGAGTTTTGACTATTAGCAGGACTATTAGCTGCAAGGGACAACAATGCATGGACTCAAAAAACAATAAACTCATGGCTACCAAATTTTGAAACTAATATAACCCAATGTTACCATTATTCACATAAACAGATACATTTGGGATTAGACTCTGCATATAAATAATTTTGATAGTAATAAACTAATCCATATAAACTGAAAAGGAGCCTGAAGAAATCTAGACTTGCTTTATTTATGGCTTTAGCATTACAGAGAGGACTTGGCAGTAGGTAAAATAATGTGGTTCAGGGACTGTAAGACAGACAGACAGACAGACACATTTGGGATAAATGGGGTGAAGCATGACAGTGCTTTACAGAATCCAGCCCTTGTAATGACCATCCCATCTTCACCCCTGATACCACCACTTCCCATCAGATCCCACCGCTCACCACTTTGGCCACCACCTTGTCCACCTCAGCAGTCAGGACAACAAGCCCCTGCCCTACCACCCCAACTCTCCATTGTAAACATTCAAAGTCTCACTCTGCACCCATGCCCTGCTCCATCCTGCCCCACCCGTAATGCTTCTACAACGCCCTAAAGTAGAACTGACAAAGACCTCAGACCCCATTGCCCTTTAGGCAATGACAAATTTACTTCAATAATAAGATAAGATATTTATAGCAATACGAAAGGATCAGATACTCCTTATTATGTTTTGAGCAGTATATTTACATGTGTGTATGTGTAAAAGGTTAGAGTATTTCTCTGCAACACAACACTCTCCAGTCAAAACTGACAAAGTGAGAAGACTTTTCTGATTCTATTTGAGAAGAGTAACACTGACCTACTTGAACCTTCTGACCCCGATGTTTGCACCATGGCAGTCAAACCACCACTAAACTCTGATGCAACTTCAATGTTATTTCACAGAACTTGATCTTTTGATCTGAAAACTTTATCGAATACCACAATAGGTTACAAACCCTGGCACAGTAGGGAATCTAGAGTAAATGCCACATGTAAATACATTTCCTGTGATTTGAAAACACAATTAATCCCCTTTACCCTTCGACAACTCTGGCTGAAGCATGCTGCGTTGGTCGACTAACCCCTTTCTGTTGTTTTGCTAATAACTGTAGAAACATGTACAAGTGCTGTTCAAGTCTTGCTAGACCCATAATGTACAGACACAAAACTTGGTCAAAATCAGGGTATGAAACTTCCAAAACTTTTAGCCAGACCACAGGGCATGTTAGATGTAAAACTTACGTGCCAACAAAAAACACTAGTACACACATTGTCTAAATTTTAACCCGACTGTTGGGTTGGTGAATTTGAGAATCTGGCAGTCCATGTTGAAAATATCCCATCCCTGGTGGTTGGGCAGGCAGGTATTACGACTGTTGTCTTAACAGATCCAGATTTGGATGTTCAGGCAAGTATCTCAATGATCTTCTATATACTTAAAGAGTAAACCACTAAACTCAATGGACATTACTGTCCAAGTCATATTTATGGCAGAGGAAACACTACGTTCTTGCCACAGTATGGTACATATTGCACAGCAAGGGCTTCACTTTGGTTCTCTTTACTTTGGTATATGAGATATGATCACAATACAGAGAATTGACCTCTAGGAAAGAAATGCCTACATTCTGAGAAATGATTTAGAAATGGGCTAAAATGGTTCATAACATGACGATACAAAAAGAATTTTTTCATTGCATTACATTACAACGAAATGAAGGCAAAAAACCACGACTCCACTGATACCGCAGTAAACCATTTCACCCTTAATTTGTATTCTCCAAAAATATTTCTCTACACTTAGAATTAGCTTTTTTCTCAGAGCCGAAATGCCCCTGAATCCTATTTCAATGATCAGGCGGCATTACACACGGATGTGAATCTCCATCACAGCTTGTTTGAAAATAGCGACTTTCAGAGAAGGAAGTAAAAAATAATTTTATAAAGTAAACTTGGACTTACTGTCACTTTGAACAATATTTCAGATATATGACAGCATGTTACACTAAAGTGGAAGTAAACTCAAACTGTAAAGTAATACCCAAGAACCAAACTGTATGCTCTCAAGCTATGCAGTAAACACCTGAGATAAGCCAAGGCAACATTCACGTGCTACGGTGCTTGGTTTACACCTCTCCTTCGCGATCAATTGCATAACTGACATGTGTTCTTGTTTAGTTTATCATTTGATGCCCAGTTCAATTAAATATTAAAAAACAAACAACTGAGAAATCATTTTTATCTAGTTTGGCTAAAAATTTCAGTTTTTGAAATTATTCTTTCGACAAACTGGTAGCGAGATACTGACCAAGAATACAAACTGACAGTCAAGTATGTGAATCAGATTAAGAAAATGCTTTTCTATTTCTAACTTTATAGACATATGTTTAGTCACATAAATCCCTGTGTAGTTGAAGCAGCTGAAACATGATAATTCAGAACTTGAGATTCAAACCAGGGACTACTCAACAGCAAGTCAACACATGGTCTACTTGCCTACCTGACCATACCAATGACATCATCATCTTAACCCACATTGCACTGATTACATGAGTCTTGGAACACCTGACTATTTACATTGATGAATAACAACATACCTAATTACCCAACATGAAGCAAAATCTGCTTTGAAAATCCAACATACGTCACTGAGAGCTTAGGTTACTTATCGTTTGATAACTGTCATGTGAAATGGGTCAACTGTATGGAAGACCACAACCAGTGTTGTACAGGTGTGTGGCGTTTTACATAGTAATATAGTACAAACATCTACCAGTGTTATACAGGTGTGTGGTGTTTTACAAAGTAACATAATAGAAACATTGACCAATGTTGTATAGGTGTGTGGCATTTTACATAGTAATATAGTAGAAACATCGACCAGTGTTATACAGGTGTGTGGCTTTTTACATAGTAACATAGTAGAAACATCGACCAGTGTTATACAGGTGTGTGGTGTTTCACACAGTAAAATAATATAGACACTGACCAGTGTTATACAGGCGTGTGGCGTTTTACATAGTAATATAGTAGAAACATCGACCAGTGTTATACAGGTGTGTGGCGTTTTACATAGTAACATAGTAGAAACATCGACCAGTGTTATACAGGTGTGTGGTGTTTCACACAGTAAAATAATATAGACACTGACCAGTGTTATACAGGCGTGTGGCGTTTTACATAGTAATATAGTAGAAACATCGACCAGTGTTATACAGGTGTGTGGCGTTTTACATAGTAACATAGTAGAAACATCGACCAGTGTTATACAGGTGTGTGGTGTTTCACACAGTAAAATAATATAGACACTGACCAGTGTTATACAGGCGTGTGGCGTTTTACATAGTAATATAGTAGAAACATCGACCAGTGTTATACAGGTGTGTGGCGTTTTACATAGTAACATAGTAGAAACATCGACCAGTGTTATACAGGTGTGTGGTGTTTCACACAGTAAAATAATATAGACACTGACCAGTGTTATACAGGTGTGTGGCGTTTTACATAGTAATATAGTAGAAACATTGACCAGTGTTGTACAGAAGTGTGGTGTTTTACATAGTAATATAATATATACACTGACTAGCTTCATGCAGCTATGTAGTGTTTGAAACAGAAATACATAATAAGGTCAATATGCCACCAGTATCAAGTGTGCCCAGCATATCAAGCTTCCATTCATGAATATGGACTTTTCACACATCTGTCACCAGCATGAATTGCCAGTCAATGAAAATTAATCATTTCCACAGATTGTTAACTCTGATTTGTAACACATCATGTCAATATATTGCTGTATTTTTCAAATATAGTCTAAATGGATATGCAAAAGGATTGTGAAATGAGTGAACTTTTTTGCTCTTCCTTGAAACAAAACAGCATCAGATTATTAGCATCCTTAATGTCTACAGGTGTTTGATGAATATGGAAAGATTAACAATTGCTGTCAAATACTTTAAAATCTTATAATCTTGCATATACCACACAGAAGTTAAGGATCACTTCATTTTTTCCATAGCAGAATAGTGTGTGAGTGATTGAGTGAGTGACTGAGTGAGTGAGTGAGAGAGAGAGTGGTTTTATGCCTCGTATACCAATACTTCAGCAAATATCACCATAGGGACATCAGAAGCATACCTGATTAGCTATATCAGCATGAAAACAATTAGATGTTCCTCCACTTCTTTTGAGTAGTATACATGAGTGGAGACCATGGTGCTTCAACAAATATAATGATACTAAATACAAGTGGTAGTTAGCCATCACCCGCAGGTTTGTTTCAGCACCACTGGGTAAAGCATTACGTTATCGGACATGCATATTTGTGTTACTGGGGTAGGCAGCAAGACAGGGTCACACACTCATGTGTCGGGTCACACAGAGAGTTGTTGGGCCACATGTGGGCCAGACTTTCTTACATAAGCACTAAAGAAAGGATACTGATAATAGTGTCAAGGAAGGAAGTCACACATTAACCAGGTAGAAATCAATCATAAAACTGCTAGTGGAAAAAATTCAAATTGCTAAGATTGTTTCACAATTTAAGAAATATAGTGTCTGGTAGTGCTGAGATGAGGTTTAAATTACTGTTGGGCTTTATCATAGAGACATAGCAATGAGATTGGTTTTGTATGGTTAAAAATTATGAATAATTTCTAGTGAAGCCCTTCCCTTGTATACCATGGAAATGCAGTAATGGGTAACTTCATTTTTCTCACATCACTGGTACTGTATGATAGCTGTAGGAACAGAAGACTAATATCAATTTCAATATTTTTCAAACACACTATGGGTATTGTTGCCCTCCATCAGGTGATCAGTTGGACAGAAGCATATTGTTCATAAAGAATACAGAAGTAGAAATAATATGATATGTTTAGAACAACCATTTTTCAATCACTATTATTAGTTTGTATTACAAGGGAGTATGCACTTTAAATGAAACAGCAAAAACAAAGTGGGGTTGGTCTGAGTTTATGCTCATCATGTACTGCAAGTGCATTTGTTCAACTGTTACAACTCCTGTGCTTAATCCCTTGTAATACAAACCACTAACAGCAATTTGAATTGATGATCATTTGTTTAACAACTTATGTTTAACAACTTAATGTTTCGAGGACTATTTATTGAGAAGTGATAAATACCAAAGGAAGATAACTCTTCTTTATTATCATTGCAAAATGTTATAGCTATATTTTGAGCAGATATGAAATGAAATCTAAGTGTATTTGCAGTTTGAAACCATAAGCAAAATTATCTAATAGCCCACATACAAGTAATATACCATTATTTCATTGCCCCAAATGAAAACTGACTTGTCCCAGGTGCTGGACGATGGGAGTTTTTCTGCAGTGCTTACAGCCAGGGTATTTTTTGAGCCAATTAGTACTTTAACTACCAAAATATGCGCCAATGCAGTTTTACCAATCATGGCAGCCATGTCATAGAAGAAGACCTGTGGAGTGTATTAAGTGTTGTGCCGATGGGTATGCTCTAGCATTGAAAAATGCGCCACTACATATCTTATTTTGTGAACGGCGCAATGACGCTTTCCTGGCTGAAGAACTGCAGCTGTGGGAGTCTCGTGTCCTACACCAAAAGTAAAAATGATAGTAAGTGAATTTACATTGCACTAAACTCCATGCACTAGGTGAAAAATGATCACAAAATGATGTTCTATGGAACTGTTTTACATGGAGTCCACAAAATCCATTAAAGAGAAACCAACAAAGTGCTGAAACTTTGAAAAGTGAACACATTTCAAGAATCCTGATCATTATTGATGTGAAAGAGTAAAAACAGTTGAAACTATCTTCTCTAAATCAAAGATCATTTCGACTTTCAATAAGTCAAGTCCCTGACCTACTCAAGTCTCTCAGGAGCAAAGCACATCAAACAAATAACCAAATCTGATTTGAGAAAACTTGTACAAAAGCAGTTGTTGCTTCACTTGACTTAACAAGCAGATGAGTTACGAGTGATGGCTCTTCCTCAGGCAGAAGGATTACGGAAACTTATTGACATCCAACGAGAGTTGAATCTTAGATGAAAGATTACTCTGCTCAAAGGCAATCGATCTCTGCAATTTTTGTTAATCAAGACAGGACAATGTATCTGCATGTATCACATACTATGTTGTACTCCTTCTGGAAAACAGACTTTGGAGACATGCTGGCTCATTCATTGTCTGGGACTTATAGTAATGAAGCTGGTGATTTTCTTGAACAAAGAAAAAGCTATAAAAGAAGTTATAAATCTTCCCATACTTCGACACTAAAGGCGTGCAGCAGCCAAAATTGTATTTCATTATTGACAGAATACTACAGCTTACAGTTTACATGCATACTCTCCGAAAAGGGAAATGTCAAAAAATCAAATTGTTCAGGATACAAAATGTAATTAATTTGTAGAGTAAATGTACACTATCAATCACTCCTGAAGATATATTGGCCAATGGCGCCATAAAGTTGGAATATTTAACACGACACTCCTCCGAGAACTTGAAAGAACCCATGAAGGGATGTACCTTCAAGCCCTCAAACATAAAACACAAAATACAATAATGAAAGATGGACCTTTCTGGAAATTCATAAGAGAGATCCTGCTTCAGTGTCAGAGTTTTGGACACATACCCAGAACAATTTCTATCACTACAGTAAACTGCTCTTCAAAGTTTCAACATGGAATGCAATTAGATTGCATTCTCAAAATGTCAAATTTGACTCAGTTGTTTGCTTCAGTCACACAATTATTCAATTCAGTCCACTTCAAAGACAGAATGTTGAAATATATTTCACAAAGTCGATGAAATTGGTGAAAAATATCCCCCCAATCAATAACCTCCCATGAAGTAGTGCACTGCATTTTAACCATTCTTAAAATCCATTCACATAGTCAATCTCACAAAATGGACATTTGAATTAAGTGTCCAGTCAACTGGCATTTGCAGATTGACAAAGGAGGAGAGCGAGGGAATGTCCATGGTATGCTAGAATGGGAATGCCGGTCCAACTTCTATCAATCAATTTCTACCTATGAGTGTGCTGTAGCTATTAACTGCAAAGCAACAACCAAAATGTGGCAATTTGAACAGCACATTTCTCTTCAATCTCAGTGGAAAATGTCTTGGAATTTCTCATTTTTTTCTCCAATTACACGTTGAAGTGTGCATTTACACATCTTTAGATTAAGGCCTGTGTGCCAGGACTAGCCTTAATTTCTCCCCACACAGCATGGATTGTCCCGAAGGAAACTCTGGTTTTAAGCTCGATGGTGATATCGCATGCAAGTTGTTTGAGACAGCTGTTAAATTTCAATTCTGCTTTTTTAGCCTCTCATTAACTTCGGTTCCTTAGGTCTTCCACAGATCTTCATTTGTAATTCTATTATTGAAGTGCTGTTATTCTACCCATTTTTTCCACTTCTCACCGGATCCTTTGTTTGTTCTTGATAACAATTGAATACTCTGTTCTGGGTAGGTCTTTTAGGACAAAATAAAATATACTTCAAACAGCAATTTTTTTACCAGTTCCTATAATGACTGAGCGTGTAACCAATACACTAGAAGGCTGTTGACTTTACAATTTAACAAAACCGCACCAAATGTCCATGGCTGTATCAAAATCTTCAAGAGAGACTAACAGTTCCTGATACTGACTCATGTATTAGATGGCGTTGGGTCTCCCTCAGACCCTAGACAACCAAATGAAAGCAAGTCCAGAGAGATTTTGCAGTATAGGCTAAGTTCTGTGAAAACTTTTTATGCAATTCAGTTGGATTTCATTATATATTTGTAAACTCATACTTATAAACAAGATAATTTTATTTCCTGGAGTAATGGTTGTCATGTATCACAATCCATGGTTTTCAATAACATCGCAGAACTGGAGAAATCCCGAATAGAACCAAGCTGTGATGCTTACAATTCTGACGACAGTGTCAGCTGTCAAAGGACAAAAAATGGGGTGAATCAGGATTCAAATGTAGTATCAGCAATTCAATACAAGCCTCAGAAATACAACATACTGAACTGGCCTAACAGGATGAATCTCAATGCACAGCAGCATCCATAGATGGTTTCCACAGTGTGTCCTGCTTAAATATCACTGCTGAACTTCAGATGATGCCTCTCAACCATACAATCCATATATCACGGCAATGATCCCTGTTGTCAAGGTCCAATGACACTGAACAAAGTTACAGAGCCTGAGCACTTGATCCATTAAGTTGTCTGATATAACCAACATGGATTGCTCATGAGCAATTCTATCTTGGTATCACTAGGATTTTCTATCTAAGCTTACTCAACCCAAAAGAATTCCAAACAGACCATGGCTTCAGAGTATTGGTTAACTTGCAGACTGCATCTGATGTGCATATCAATTGTTAATTTAGGGTTTTTCCCCACCCAGGTGAATACTTTGACAAATATAACAAGGCTAATCACCCATTGATCCTGGCAAGCATCTCAGACTCCAACTAACAACCTTGTTCTCCGGTGCACAGTGCTTTCAATCAATTGGATGTACTTGTGTCACTGGTACTGGTTTATTGTGTGTGTGCTCATTGTGGCATGCTGTACATGTTATGGGGAACGGAAAATGGATACCTGCACAGGCAGCCGATGTTTTACATGGCATCTTCCTGTGGCCACGCTGGAGCTATTCATCATATAGAGTGGTATTTTGGCCACCCAGCTTCGACAGCCAACATTGATCACTTGGGAACCAGTCAATCTTTAATCCCAAAAAGTATGATTTCAGTGTATAGGATTCAGGATTCCCAAAATGAATCCCTCGAAAAGTAAAAATTAGAAGGGACATACTCAACCAAAGATCATCAGGAGTGTGGAAGTATAGGGTTGTGTCACATATCAGTACACCCTTGACAATCCAGTGTATCACATCCCCTTCATCATGACAAATACTTGACCCACTTGCTTCTATATCATGTACATAGCTTAGTTCAGCTGTCATAATCACCATTATTCTAATCTGTAAGTTTAAACCAACTTGCCTTTGCTCATGTGTGCAGTTTAACTATGTGGTATTTGTGATATTACAACTGACACCAATACAGTCTAGGGGATCCCTACGGGGTTGGTCTTCTCACAAGGGACATCCTGAAGAACAGATAGTCTGTACCATGAAAACAGTACTCAACTGAGTTCAGGGCTACATAATTCCAGAGGAAGTCTATTCTTGACACTGTAAACTAGTTTTCCCACAATTTTGTAATTCTCAGTCCGAACATGACAATTAACACAGCAAATTATGTGCAAAATGTGTAATTACTAAAACTAATTGGACCTAATTTGTCATATTTAGCACCTGATGCCAGTATAAGACTTGACACACGACATACATAGCCGGAACAAAAATAACAGCAGTTAATCTTGGTACTGCTGTGCAACATTGATTATAAGCACACACTTAGCGGTGACATTACGCACTGTCAATAATGAATCATTCAGCCACTAGTCACACAACTCCTGACACACCATGCCACCATAATGCATGAAAATTTGATTTGCTGACAACAATTCACATTAGACTGTTACCATTCAAACAATCCAGAACTGCTGCACCAAATCAAAATGCTGAGTGGAAGGGGCAGCTCTGATTATATCTGCACCAGACATGGATGTATTGCAACCAACCACTTAGTCCTGCTTGAAAAGGATTAACAAAAATGTTTACCATTTCTGTCAGTTTAATTCAGTTCCAATTTGTTGCCAAATCTTAGCATTGACTACTTGTTAAAAACAAGCTGCCTGAACTCATCAAGGTGAGGACTACTCTACTGACTTCTTACATGCCGCAATTTAGTGGTCTATTAGACAAACAGGATTTTCTAGATCAGAAGAGACCCACCTAACATGTTGCAATGTTCCAATTACTCTAGCAATGCTAAGCTTTTATATTGATCTTCCTTTGAAGTACAAGAAACCAGAAGTTACATGGTCGACAATAAAGCATTTGTTCATTTGTAAGTCAGGCTGTCTGAACCCTATCTTGTAAGGACTTATGGCTACATATCAGACTCCACATCTGATAGAGATAATGATAGCTTATCAATCTCAACATCTTTTTAGGTCCACTGTTAGTTTATCAATCCCTCGAAGTTCTCAGATGTGTTAGTAATATTGATCTCTAGACGTTTTTAACGTAATGATAGCATAGAAAACCCTACATCTTGTCAAGACTGATACCAGCCTCTCAAAGTCTTGCTGATGTCAGCAAATTAATCTCAAGGTATAGGTATGAACTGACAAAAGTTCAGTCAAGTCACAGCCATTCACCAGCCAACCTTTCATGCAGATGTACAGGTTTATATTTATAACTATATATTGTGGAACATACACTTAGCCAATGTATATGTTGCAATCCAGTTCTAGGCTAAACGATTAAAAGTAAAATGATTTTATACCACTATGACAAATGCAAAGTATTCAGTTGCAGATGATTCTGATCATGGAATTCACTGAAGAGGATGTAAGTATCTCATTACCGATGAATAGATAATATATATCAACCATAGCAGAGGTAGTGAGTGAGTGAGTTTCAATGCCTCGATCAGCAGCAGTTTGTGACTGAAAGCAATACTGGTATCAGCCATTTACGTGTTTTCACCAAAGAGCAAATGTGCTGACAATTCTGGAAATAGAATTGGGATACATTCTCAGAAATGAGTTCTAATTTCAGTACAATAGATGGCATATGAAGTTTAATATCATCCAGCGCTTATCTATCAGCTGAGTTATTACTGAACACTGTCTAGTGACTTTCCGCATGGTCACGGGTGCTACTGACAGATGTTTGTCATGCCAACCTCACCAGAGCAAAATAACGCAGGCTTAACTAACAGTTTAGTATGGTGCTTTTTCTCTATTTAAAATTTCCTCCATACCTCGTGCCTTAAAAGTAAGAATTAATTCTGTTAAAAAGTAGAGGTTTTATCCAATTCCACTTCATCTAGTTGAATCCTACTTATCCCCTTCATCTACACTGCTACTAGCTGTAACATCAGCTGATAAATTCAAAGTGACGAGTGCAGAATGACACTACCTTATTACATAATTTACAGGATACCTTGATTCATTACATATGATAAATGTCAATATTTTATAATTTCAAAGGATATTCAAGCACAAGTCCATATAAACAGATGCATAGTCGCCCTAAATTAGTTGTATCTAGGTGATTATTATGGAACACTTTTCACTGCTTAAAGTTTGCTACAAACACAAAATGAATTCAACAGAAAATGTAAATAATATATCATTCCTTGTCTGGTATGAAAACTACAAACATTAAGGATTAATAAGATACTGTTTAGACCAGTCCTCTAGACTTATCATCAAAATACCTGGTCCTATATTGACAAGGTCAACTCTGTCTGAAATTTTGCATTTTTGCCCAGAATGCCTCACATTGTTTTATTTTAATTTAATCATATTTTCATTTGCTTTGAGTAAATGAAGGTGAATATAGGAAAATGAAGAAAATATTGGAAAATGCTAACAAAACAGAAAACATTATTTTTGCATCAACATTTTAAAGCTGCATATTAAAAAAACATGTGAAGCTATCCATGTGAAATGTTGAAAGGTTTGAAAACGCAGCTGAAAAGGCACTCATCAAATAGAACTGATGAATCTGAAATGAATGTAAATAGAAGAGGAATATCAGATTCAGAAACTAAATAGAGCAACTAATCACAAATTACAAGAAAAGAAACTGAACAAACACAAATTCTCTCAGAATTTATATGCATGCATACTTCATTAACAAGGTGTGCACAGATGTGGATAGCCATAAAGCAGGTAATACACCAAACAATGGGCACAAATATCCCACCTGAATGATGGAGATGGTAATGAATTAAACATGCATGACAAGAATACAGCAATCATTCTACAAAAAGTAACAAATAGAACAAACGGTAAAAAGTAGTCACATCTTACAAGGATGTCAAGCAAACTGATTTTATACTGACAACTACAAAAATTCTGGCATTAACATTTTTTCTGTTTTCTTCTCGTTGAAAATTTCCTCTATTAATTCTCAAGGGCTATCTAATTATGGCTGCTTTGCATCCAGCAGGTGTAGCCAGGCTGGTCCAACTCCCTGCACAAAACTAACTGGTAATTTCAGACATCGTCTGCTTAAACAAAAAACTTCTCTTTCATTTTCTTGACATTCCAGAGTTATTTCGATACATGGAACAAGTACGACTTCCTGAGAAGTGCAGGACGCTTTTCTGACGAACAGGCCCACTGAAATTAGTGCTTGGTTGCTATAGCCTTTTGAAATTGTCTCTGTCTAAGTTACCAATCTTTCATGGCAAATTGTAACGCCTACGCAAGTCGGATTCCATGTTTTCACATATCGAGTGTACAAATACTTTGATTGGGTTAACGGTTTACAAGTTTTAATAAGTCTTATAGCAAATAGCATAGTAAGCATTGTCTTCCATGCTGTTTTCTCGTTTCTGAAGCTGAATGTTTGCGCTAATTTGGGATGTTTATCTATGATGTTTTCTTTATTCATGAACTCCTCAGCTGAACATTCTTAAACTATCAGTGTGTTTGTTCCATCTACACAGCAGAGAAATGCGTGGAGCTGAAGGATGTGAGGTGTGTTTTGAGGAGCTAGGACAGTATCTTAGTTTTGTCATGTTGTATCAGCTGAAAATGGAAGAAAGTCCAACCCTGCAGCTAAATGTCTACCACTTTGAAGAAAAATACAATGGACATGTTACCAACAAACCAAGGATGATAATCAAGGCTAATTTCAGTGGTATCAACTCATGACCAGTGAATCCTGAAACAACAAAGGGACATAACTCAATACCACCTACCTGGAATGCTATACTATCCTATCAAAATCCTAGTTGATGAGTTGTGGGTACAGTTGTCTCCAGTTGAGACCACCTTTATACATTTAAACTTTGACAGGATTTAGCTGTAATGCTGAGACCTGATAAGTAGATATGTTTGCCAGCAGTAAACTTTCCACACAGCCAGGTCAGGAGACCCAAATATTATCAGGCATGATAAACTGAATGAAAATTCTATCTATTTTTAATACTATCAGCAGGAAATATAGCCTGCAAAACTCCTTATCTTACATGTTATCCCACAATGCAACTGTCCCATGAGATTAAGCTACTGTTTCATGGTGTACATAATGGCGATGTTGCTAAATAGTGTCATTTGCCGTAATGAACACTGGACATTCACACAAAACCTACTTAACCTAACACAACATATCTAAACACTAAACTGAAAAGTTCAAAATAATATTTGTTCTTTCCTATAACAATGCCCAAATGATCACTTTCTAACAAAGTGACTTAAATGATCAATCCATTCTAATTGGCTGATGATGATAGTTTTCACGTCTCAAACCGCTGTCCACAAATAACCGATACTGGCCTGTCGATATTTAATTGCAGTTGAGAATGTTCTGCTTATTTCCGTACTTTTTCAATATGACAGCATGATAGAAAGGATGACACATGCGTTACATAATAAATCACTTAGTCATGAATGGTGACATAGATTTTTAGACAGGGTATTGACACACATTAGACTTTCCACTGTCCTGTGAGCATGGATTGCTGCCAGTGACAAGACTCATGGCGACGTTCCTCTTACCTCGAGACAGATTATACAGACTGACTGCAACTGTTAACCAATAAAAGGCCATTACGTGATCACCTTACATGAGGCATACATGCTCACAAATCTTACTATGTGAACAATAAAAATATTTAATATTATCATATTCCTCGTAAAATTTGTACAGCAAACATGTCATTTTCAAATTGTTTATCCACATAATAATTATTGCAATGTTATTTTTATAGATTTATTTATGAGTTTATGGATTCAACTGATCCTTAAGTGCACAGTGTTCTACCAAACAGCTCAAAACATAATACACTCAATGAGAGTTATTGAAAAGGTATGAGTCTTATCAATGGACTTGAAAACTTTCATGTCGTCTGTCTTTCATACACACAAAGACAGAAGATACAAATGAAAATAACAATGAGTTATAAGAATTCTTTAGTTCGTACAAGCATACCTGTGTACAAATTGATATTCTTGTTTCAAAAATATCCCCTCTGAACTAGTTCAGGACAATTTTCACAAGTATTTTTTTTCACTTTGAGCAGGGAACTAGGTTAGAGTTTCGCTAAAGCCCTGAAGATCGATTACTGAGAACCCACAAGACAAGTTTCTGTTTAAAGGATATTCTGATGCACCAAGTCATCATAAATTGCTTAAAGACCATCTCAATGCAACACGGTTATGAGACCCTGGGGACGGTATTACAATCTCACAGACTGATTTTTGCTGCAACAAGAATAGTTCTACATTGGCAACAGTCATAGCCCACTTGCAGAAAGCAGTCTGAAGTCCATGTTGACATATGGGGCTTAGAATCATCTTAGCACCGCTGCTTCCTACTGCTGGGCTAAAGAAGGTGTGCTTTCCCACTGAAGCTCTGGTAGAAGTTCTCTCTCCACTGAAGCACCCATACACAGCCTCCCTCTGGTAAACTGATTGTTCAAGCACCTGTTATGGCCTCCTTATTTTGAACTGACTCTATAAGCTCAATTTCCTGAACTGATTCTCATGAGCTTGTTGAGGATCTCGTTTTCACAGAATGATCACAGACAGCACCTAAGGCCTCCTTTTGAAATGAATGTAACAGTAACCATTCAGAGCCCCTTCGTGAAATGTTGTAGCACCCCTTTAGAGCCTCAAATCAGAAACTGCTGACAGTGTCTTTCTGAAAGGGAGGACAATTGCATCACTGCCTGTTGACAGTTGCAGGGTAATAGGTGTACATGCTTTCCTGTTAGCATATACATTTCTCCTCCTTCCGTATCAGGAACAGAGGTATTCTACACATTCTATTTCTTATTCCCCTGTAAGTCAGCAATACTTACCATTTTTGAGTGCTAAAGCCATCCCAGCTACTGCAACAAGACGTTAGTGTTCCATCATTACCCTGCCTTCCTGACAACCAGCTACCACTTTCTGTAGGAATCATGCTTTCAGTTTTACAGACTTATTAAAAACTATTTGTGCCATTATTACCATTATGTGGCTTATATTACCTATGAATAAATGATGGGTTATCAATCTCCACACACTGCCATAGCTTCCAACTGTAGGACTGCAAATTAACACTGTCATTTTATTAAAACATTATGTTTAGGGAGTATTGTAGTGAGCTGTTTCATTCCACCCTATTAATGCCACTATCATCAATGGTGGGGACACAGGAATTGCAGCATGGACATCAATGGAGACCAATAGACAATTATTGTGATTGGTTTAACAGTACTTCCTGTTTTGGCCAATATCTAATACTTACTATTTATCTCTGCATGTGATATTAAAATTTGAATAAATTTTGTGAAATGTACAAATTAACATATGTCATATTTGGGATTTCACTTTCTTAGTAAAGTACAAATTCTAGTACTTTTTTCGGTTGAGTCCCATCCGGGATTCGAACCCGCACCCTCAGAGTCAGGCACCTAATCGCCAGCACACAAAGTCAGCCACCTAGGGCTGAGCGGGCTAGGTGGCTGACTTTGTGTGCTGGCGATTAGGTGCCTGACTCTGAGGGTGCGGGTTCGAATCCCGGATGGGACTCAACCGAAAAAAGTACTAGAATTTGTACTTTACTAAGAAAGTGAAATCCCAAATATGACATATGTTGCATTTGACCACTTTCTAAATGGCATCGTGTAATCATGTACAAATTAGATGATAAGGTGAGAGAAAAGTGAAACAGTATAGCCGTCAAAATTGAAGTTGGATCACCCAAACTTTATTCTGCACTCAAATTGGGAGTTGAACAAATTTCCAAGGCAACTGACAGCACTGACCATTTGACTATGCCTATGCCCCTTACTACAGATGACCATTGGCGTTTGCCATACTATTATTGATTCATGAGTTACCTGTAGCAATAGTAGAAATGTCAGTCAGAAAACAAAAAATAACATCCTGCCATTTGTAGGGAAATCCTTCTCTCTAACAGTAAAACCAAGCATTACCTTTCACAAAACCTTTATGAAACACTCACCGTGTAAATAACAGTCTACACCGGAAATAATGTCCATGGCAACCATGGTTTTTGTTATATATTCAAGTGCAATTAAGCCAAATCCAACAATCCAGCTCTTAAGAACTCATTCAAAATGTCCACAATGTTTACAGAAAATTTATAGAAAACGTATGCCAGTCATAAGATTTCTTTCAAAAATAAAAAAAAACTCCCCTGTTTTTTCCCCGATGTGTACTTGGTTACACAGTTGGGCTGCACACTGCACATGCTTTTAATTGCCTACTTTTTAAAACCTACACAAACAAGACTGGACATTTTTCTAAAGTCATCAAGCACCTTGAGTCAATAACATGGAGAAATTCCAGTGAAACTCGTCTGGAAACACTGGCAAAACCGAGGTGGGTCCAAGCCTATTTAAGTCTATGAAAGCAAATCTCACAATAACCCAACTTCCAATTGCTTCCAAATGTTTCTGGTTCTCATACCGTATAATTTCAAATATTACATCCATATCATGCCGTACAATGCTGGCAAACAAAGACATTCTGATAAAGTTTATGTAAACTGAAAGCAAACTTGGACTAAATTGTTTCCAAATGTAAGCTTGCATTTTATAGTTATGGGGACGTCTGGCAAAAATTGTAATAGATGGTTGTGGTCTGGTTCAGTTATTATCTTGTATATCTAGATCTGAAGCCTACACTTATATTTATATCACAGTCATTGCTCAAACCTGACCAGCAGCATCATAGCGAACATAACCTCATCAATTCACTTCCTAAACACCTGTGCAATATTGGTTACTTTCTAAAATATTATATTATAAATATTAATAGTTTTTAATATAATTCAAAAGGTAAAATGATAAGTTAACAGTCAAACAATAGCACTATTCCTGACGTTTCTTCCAATGTACTGAACTCATCACTACCTGTTCTATGCAATGTTAAGAGCTTGTTGAATGTCATAGATGTCATACTCAACTACAGCTCTGAGTTAATGTTTCAACAGATTTGGAACATACATCTGCATGAACCATACAATACACTACACGAACCACAGTTGAACTGACCTGGTTACATTGTTAGTAGAAAAAATATATAATCCTGTACATACAGCAAATCAGTTATCTTCAAAGTAAGTCTTCCTGTTTGGTTTATAGGAAAAAAATGTCAATATTAAAGGCTACACAAAGAACATCAATCTTTACAATATGAAAACAAAAACACTCCCATAGAATGTGGCATTTGAAAGGCCAAATCTACCTTATCATATGAACAAATATGGCCCAAAGTTGTGTGAGCATGGTTTGAGATCTTACATCCATGCAAAAATATAGATTTATCATTCAAGATAACGCCAGGAAGAAAACACTGTGAAGGTGTGGAACAGACACACCGCCATTATCTGATATCTGGAAATACACCATGAGTGCATCTCTAGATACACACTGATGCAGATATAAGGCAGTACTTGATGGCTTTCTGCCATGCTCAAAATGAGATCAGAATTATGTGAGCAAATATTAAATACACCATTTGCGAGATTATGTAAACAAATTTTAACTGGTGCGGATCATAAACCAGTGGCTTGAGAACGTGAAGAGTTGTATTGGATCTGCGGGAGCCCTGGAGAGAATATAGCCAAATGTCACTGGAATTGTGAGCAACGATCCATGCTACAGGGGTACAGTGACATGCCATGTCACAGAGAATCACCACCAGCTACAGCACAGAGACTAACGACCAGCCATGTCACAGACACTCATGACCAGCCATGTCACAGACACTCATGACCAGCCACAGTACATAGACTCACAACCAGCCATGTTGCAGAGACTCACGACCACCTATGTCACAGAGACTCACGACAAGGATGTCACAAAGACTCAAGATCTGTAACATCACCGAGACTCACAGAAACTCATGACCAGCCACGTCATTGAGTCTCCACGACCTGATTCATCTGTGCACCTCTGACTAGTCTAGCAAAGGTTGCTGTGATGATGGTCTAACCTGGAAGCCCCACTGATTTACATGTGATGTACATAGTGCCGTGAACAGGCAATGTGCCTGAATATGATCGCCATAGAAGCCGACTGCTACTATTACATGTTACACGTTTCATGTCATACATGTACCGTATACTATGTCTGTGACAAACTTATAACCAACAGACAAACATATGGAACTTGTTTTTCACTCACATTTGCAACATATGTATGTCTAAATACACATAACAAGATAAAACTTGCAGAATACTGTATTTTTGTAAATATGAGAATATGCACAATAACAACCAATGGTTAAGATCATGACAACAACTATTAACAGACGATCTGCCATGTGCAACACTGTGGAAGGTACCTTTGCATCTAACTTTGACCTGCCATACCTAGATAGAAATGATGTCTGGGGTTGACATCCACCAGGGAACCATAGCGATGCTTCCCCATGTGTCCATGGAACCAGAGATATACCTCCACTATGACCCAGTCAAGTTGTGGGGTGGGGGCATTTTCACCAATTAAGTAACATATACCTTTTCACTCAGGAAAAAGCTATTTTGGAACTGACATAATTGTAATTAGCTCACAGTATCTACAAAAGCATAATTGTTGCTATGATTCACCATCAATATTACTTTCTAGAGTGTATCTACAAGAGCTTTAGGATCAGTGCGTAACAGTGACACAGACTTCAATCTAATGGACAGGACTAAGGACTTCGATGGAGGAGAGACGACTCCAAAGGACTGGGACAAAGGACAACACAATGACATCAATCATATCACTATGTGTGAGGAGCACCGGGACAGACAGACGTGAGCTGTCACATCCAGACAAGATGACACAATTACAATTCATGCCCTAACTCACCTCCACGGCAAGCTCAACATAATTTTGACACTAGATGATTATATCACTCGCTGTGAACTTGACTGGAGAGCAAACCGGTTCACACAATCTGATCTTTGAGTCATCAGAATGTCATATGCAAAATCACAACTGTTAAAATGTTTATTCAATTTACTGATTTTTTCCTTATATTCAGAGACAACTCACTCCTCGAATGTCTGCTATCAACATGGAGTGAGAGCATATAAGCATGTTTTTTCATGTGTTAAAAGCCAAAAACAGTACTCAACATGTTCATTACACGTCAAGGAATATACCATCACTTTGCCTGGGTGAAACCAATAAATTTCACTTGGCAAAGAAGTATACATGTGGATTATTGATAATCTTCAAAAGACTGATTCAAACTCAACCTAAGGTGACAAAACTTGAGTGAGTGAGGGAGGGATGTTTTACACCACATTCAGGAATGTCATGGCAAGGGACATTAAAAACTGCTTGCACACACAGCCACCATATGCGGGATCTATCCTTGTTCTTTCATGTCACAAGACCTCAAAGCAATAGGTAACCTCTTCCCCAAATGAGTTGAAACTGTCAAGTGAGCCAACAGTATGTCTACAATCCTTGATGAGGTCTTAATCTTGGCCCTGCATCTGACCCTGTGGCGCAGAGGTTGACAGCTGTATGATCCTGTCTGGAGATTGAAATAACAGTACACAATCACATCAGTTGACATCCCCCACCAGCATGCAGTGGCACCATTATCACACACTTATACCACTCTGCATGGAAAGCATATCTCTTGGTAAACACATGTTCACGACACTTCTGAAACAAACACAACATTGTTCAAACACACCAAGGCCAAACAATGGACAAAAACCTCAAACTTTCCTTGCTCCAATTTCCCTTCCTTATGTAACTCATCCATGTGTTTTTTCATGAAATGGCCTTAAGACATCTTTCAGCTTTCAGGTTTTACACTTTTGAACGCACACGTGTTAATAAGTCCTCAAGTTGATGCATCCTTGTCAACATGTTCCTAGTGTATTAGCTTCCTGTTGGACGAAGTACCGTTTACAAACTTCCTCCATCACACCTCGCTTGCATTTCTTGAACAACCTCATATTCCATGTGGGTGAAGGCTGTCAGAAAATTGTGCCTGGTTGATGACTTCTGTCAGAAAATGACTGAGATGTAGATTTTTGCAATATATACATGGGTGGTTTTGTAACAAACAGCTCTTACGAGGAATGTACAATATGACTGAAATCATGAATAAGAAGGAGCAAGTTCAGGTTTTACACTGAAACAATATCACGGCAGCGACACCAGAAATGGCTATACACATTGCACCTATCGGAAAATGAATCCGGGTCTTCAGCGTGACGAGTAAACGCTTTAACCACTAGGCTACCCCACCGCCCCTCTTGATGATGAGGCTTCCTTCTGCATTCAGTCTAGGAAATATGTAGGTCTGAGCAGTGCTGGTCTGTATAGCACTGGCTTTACCACAATCACATGCACCGATATGCTTCTGACAAACAGAACCATATCAAAATGACACAAAAATATGTTCCACTGTGTACATTCTGATGGCATCAAAATGTTCACCTCTGTGAAGTTTGAGAATGACACTAGTATGAACAGTACACTATCAGACAATGACACAGAGATAAAGGATCATGCCAATATGTTAACTCTTATCAAAATACAGACTACAAAGTTCTAAAAACTTTTACACACAGCGAAACTGCTGTGACCAAAGAGCCGCCATCTGGACACTACAGTAAGTTACAGTCCAGTGTAAGACAGTCAGTGTGTATGAGCGTGTGACTGACAATGTGTGATTGTCGATGTGTGACTGTCGACGTGTGATTGTCAGTTGTTGATTGTCCTTGTTAAGGGGGCTGATCCGCCCACCTGATCTACCTGCCAGTGACAGCAGAGGTTGGCGTTGTGGTATATAAGCATATATTGACACCAATGTTCTAAATACATATGACACCACAAGGCTACTTGAGTGATTCTGCCTCAATGTGAATGCCGAGAACAGTAATCTCCCTGCATGCCGCTGACCTGTGAGGAGATCCGTGCCACAGACAATAGGCCACTCAGGGGAGAGCACGCACAGATTCACACTCCATCTCAGCCACAAAACAGGAAGGAAAGTACTTCTCTAAATATAAATATAAAAAGTAAGAGTCATAACTAGTGGGACATAAACATTAATAAATTGATGGACCAATGATTAACTCCGTTTCTTCTTTGATACCAGACATGACTTTGAAGACATTAGCTTGTACGTGATCAAGTCTGGACCCGACAAACCATAACTATGGTGTCTGACAACACAATCAAGCCACACAGCCTCACTACCAGAACCAGACAGTAACCTGGTACGACTTACTTAATTTGCTGAGGACTTTTGCCAGCCCTAGTCCTAGCCCAAAACGCAATTCACATACATTATTGGTGAGACTAACATCACTGCCATAGCAACAGAAGAGACAGGTAACCAAACAACCTATATATGGTGAACAAATACTGCTGTCATGGAAACTAGTAGATTATTGAACATTCTGCTACACATGTGAAATAAGTAAACATTGCAGGGTATATTGCTTCAATTAAATAAAATTAATGCATAATATGCAATAGTTCATAAGCGAGACCAGAACCACTTAGGGACTAAATACTTCATGGGAATGACCCAGTTTGTTTGATGACGGGTTCTTCTGCTGACCCGAGATTCTATTCTTAAGACAGTGGGTGGTCAAGAGACTGAGGAATGGCTAGTTATGCTCTTATGCCAGACCGTCAATGTTAATACAACCAGACAAGGGTTCTAGACAGTAACAAGGAAATACAACCTAGCCATGAAATACTTATAATAAACATATAAATGCATTTAAAATGATTGAAACGTCTATCCTGCAGTGGTTTGACATTTGAAATAAATGTCATAATGAAGCCGCTTCTCAACCCCCTCCGTCCCTAGTCTGTTTCACAGTCCCTGAACTGAATTCTTTCCCCTTCTGTCCTGCCCTTTCCGCAATGCCAAAGCTGCAAATGAAGCAAGTCTAGATTTTCTCAGGAACTGAACCTCCCATCTAATCAAAGCTCCTTTTCAAATTAAATGGAATTGTGTGTTTGTATCAAAATCATAAATCTTCAGAGATTAAGAGTTAATCTACCTCAACCTCTTAGCCATGTACTACTTTGCTACTAGTCTGTACACCCCCAGCCTCCTTGCCACTCACTACTTTGCTACTAGTCTGTACACCCCCAGCCTCCTTGCCACTCACTACTTTGCTACTAGTCTGTACACCCCCAGCCTCCTTGCCACTCACTACTTTGCTACTAGTCTGCATCATAGTCCCTGAACCATAGTATATTCCTTTCATTCAACCCTTTCTTCCATGTGAAAGCTCTATCTTAAGGCATGTCTAAGATTTTCTTCGGGTTGAAAAGCCTCCTGCCCTCTAGGGCTCATTTTTAGTATAGTGAACTCCAAAAATTACAGTTCTCTTATGCTCTGCTACTACCAGTACCAGTTAAGAAAGGATGGATTGTTGGTTACTGCCTACTCCACACAATTGCTGTAACCCCTGCCCCATGAAGCTGCCTCCTTGGTGTGAGTGGTGTCCTGTGTAGTGGGGGTGACAGCTATGTTTGATCTGTCCTGTCTGCCTGTGACTCAGCTGTTGACTCACCACCCGTAACTACCAGCCCCTGCCACCCTCACAGTTTATTCACAACAAACCTGTACATGTGTCAAACAGACACTTTTCTTTTCAAATTGTTGCTGTGACAAAACTTGAACCTTAAGAAATTTTATTGTGACTTTTTCAGGATCCCCTTTGAGTTCAAAGAAAATGTGACCAATAAGGCACCTGGTAACATGTGACTGAACCATTTTGTTTGGCGTGATGAACTTAAAAAATGAAATTAAGATGACATTGATTAATCTTTAAAGTGCCACAAACCTCCCCTCCACCTTCCCTAATCTCTTTTTTTTTCTTTCCCGACAATTACTGGTTCAGCTGAGCCTCAATAAGGATTGCAGCTCCCTGTCCATAGACTGATCTACTGGTTAATATGAAGAAGGCCAGAGAATCACAGAGTGGAGAAGTCAAGACTTGACTAAGTATTTGGGTTTTCAGGTATTTTTGCTTCAGTGTTTGCAGCTGACCAAGTGGACACTAGTTATCTGGTATTTTGTGAGTTAGCAGCCTGTTCTGACCAGAACCCCAACTGGTTCCACCAGCTGAAGTACCACCCACACACTCGCCACACCAGTCAACCATCTCTATGCTTCCTCTCAACAAAAAACCTTCTTCATCATGTTCATATACTGATCTCACTCCACCCTCCACTTGTTACACCAGTCAATCATTTCTAATTCCACAAACATTTCTCTGTTTCTTCTCACTGATCCCCAAACCACTCACAATAGCCATAACATGTTAACATAATTTGAAATCTGACAAAGAAGTGAAGTTGATCACAAGGAAAATTTCTTATTACAATCATCAGATTTAAAATCACTGTAAACGAGAACATAGATTTTCACAATAATGCCAGCTTGAGAATGAGCAAGACTTCTTGTGAGGAAGTGAGTTGCTGATTAATTCTTGATTAATAACATTTCTATCCTTTAGTCAAGGTAGAAAATGAAAAGGCACAGCTAAACAAACAGCTTCTACAGGGTCCACGGATAAGTGTAAGTCCCCAGCAACCTGGAGGCCAAATTGATTGCGTAGTCCCGGGAATTGGCTGACTGACTGTCATTGCACTCAACATCATGGATCGATGCTCACAATTTCAATCACAAGACTGTCTGGTCCAATCTATATTATCTACTGGCTCCCCCACACTGCTGGTGTATTACTGCATGTAGCGTTAAAGAAGAAAGACACAAACTAAATATAGGTTGGAAGAACAACAAACGCTCATGAATTTCTTTAAAGACATTTTAAGCTGAGTCAGTGTGTTTTCTCCTGTTAATGAACAAATCGAACCATGTAAAATGTAAAAGGCAGCCCCATCTAACAAAACCAGGAAAATTTAGTTTGAATATTGACCCTCCCCTAACCACCATTAAAGGTACACTCAGGACCCACTCAAAAAGCTTTCTGTCATAAATTTTACAGAGGTTTGAAATTGGCTACATAACCGAACAATGACTTGTACATTTCTTAGGTGTGAACCATCTCTTGTCAAATGAACATTGCCACACAGGGAGTTACTGTCACTGCAAGCCTTTCTAAGCAGGCCACTGAGCATTGAAATCAATGCAAGCTGAGAGACTTAATGGGTTTTCAAAACCAAACTAATCAACTTAGATTTTTTGCAATTTGATCAATCTTTTGACAAAATCCCTTAGGATATGTAGGAGTATATTCTGTTGTAATCAACATGAAAGAAATGAGTAAGTGAGCTTAGTTTTATGCTGCACTCAGCAATATTCCAGCAATATGGTGATGGTCTGTACATTATAGAGTCTGGACCAGGCAATCCAGTGATCAACAGCATGAGCATCGATCTGTGCAACTGGGAACCGATGTCATGTGTCAATCAAGTCAAACAGCCTGACCACCCGATACAGTTAGTCGCCTCTCACTGCAAGCATGGGTTGCTGAAGACCTATTCTACCCTGAATCTTCATGGGTCCAAGAATGAAATGCGTATTACTTCTTATTGCTGATCTTACTGTCATCATGATATCTAGGTCATTGTGTCCGATATCTGTCTACAGAATCAGACACTATATAGTTATATATTACATACTCATGGATGTCAAAACAGGCTTATCTTTATGCTTGGATATAGTTACAACACCATAAATGATTTATTTTATGGATAATGGGTCTATTAAATGGCCATGTTAATAAAGTGATAACAAATGTTGAACAATTTCATAATAAGAAATGATTTATCATGGGCAGATCCATGAGGTTGATGTTACATATATACTTGGCTTTACCCAGTCACCTAATCATCCCTTAAAATTCTAGCCAGCTGGTCCGAGTCAACTAATTATGATGAGGACAAGTTCACTATGAACAGGTTCTCAATCTTCGCATTCTATACTCGGATGATTTATTCATTATAAAGGCCACTGGCCCAAGTACAATATGAACACAAGATATACACACACAAGGTGCTTAAGTTCACAAAAGCATCATATGTGTAACATCACTGCTCCATTTAAGAGATGTTAACCTACTTGCACCAGGTGCGGCCTAAGATAAAACCTAACTGTACCAGTCAAAATCCAGTTGCCTTCATCTTATTTCAATATCAGTAATTTGTTCATCTAAAGCTCCAGTCATGGATAATAGATTTCACAGAACTCCACATATCATTGCTCACACACATGAAATAAATAGTCATTCAATTAACTTGACAAAGGCATATTATGGAAAATATTCAACCACAAATCACACTGATTAAGTAGGATACGTGATACTGAAATTATGTTTTACAAAATAACAACTGGATATTTTTGGCAATGACAGGCTAGTTGGACAAAACCATTTTACTCAATGATAAAGATAAAATCTGAACTTGGAAATTTCGTTCATTTGATCACATGGAAAAAATATCACGATAAAGACAGGAATAACTTTAATCAGCAGAACAGAAGTTCATGTTGCAAACTTAACCAAATCTATATCCATAGAACATCTCTCTTTCAGTGAATGATAGGAACAGACATATTCAAATGGAACATTTAAAGTCAGTGACCATGGAAACCTTATAAAGGATGTTATGAGATAGATTGTTGGGATTTTTCCATCATCACCATTACTTCAAACCTGTTTATGTTTGTGTCTAATAAGAACAAAGTATTCCATGAATTTTCAAATGTACTTTATAAGATTCATATGCCGAATACTGGCACTTATTATACCTACAAGGGTAAAAATATCTGGGTTCATATTTTTCATACTATGCCCAAGGAAAAATATCACTTTGACATGGTGACATGACACCATAACAATGCGTTTCTTTCGTGATGTGTTTTACATGCAGCAGCAGCGGATAGCCAGCCTATGTTTGATAATAGATTGGAGTTTGTCTACCTCGATTTGAAGATTTCGGTCATGAACAGAATTTTATATTCATGCCCATATCATCCTATGTTTTCAACACTCATGCCTAAATATTGATACATCCCTCATTCTCGCTTGGCAAATACCAAACTTTAGGCAGTCTTATAACATAGTGTGACATGGGCACTCATAATACCCTTTATATATATACTGGCAGATAATTCATCCATTAAATATAAATTCAGGCAATGACATTATGTAAGTGCACATACTGTCATGAAGCAAATAAGATACATACATGGACAAAATGCCATGATGTACAAGCCAATACCATCATGACAGGATTGCTCCTAATGAGAACATTTCCAGATGCAAGGGGTAAAGTATATGCGCACTGAACACAGTTAAGTATTTCATCACCATAACATTAATAACAGGTCATTTCAGAAATACAGAAATGGTGAAATACTGTCAGTGTAAATATTCTTGTCCTATATCTTTCACGTTCACCTACTCTGAACTAGTGCAATTTGCACTTGAAGCATTAACACTGCCAGATACAAGTGTCAAGGAGTAAGAAGGCAATTACTAGATAGTCTGTCACTCCAGTATGACGGTTGTTACATTATTAATGCGTTACTGTCTGTCTACTGCTTTGACAAACCTATGCTAACAAGTGACTCCACTAGCCCTAAGGAAATCTATTTGTGTTTGTTTATTCAACTTGAACTATCACATGAGTTTGCTTGTATCTGAATCGCCTGGTGATTAGCCCATCCCTTTACAAGATCACTCAACTTCCAGACCTGCACAGTAGGTTGTCTCGAAACAACAACCCTGTGATGTTCCCTGGCAGTAACTAGCTGCCTGTTACGCCATGATGTGAAATGTCAATAAACTACCTGCATATTATCAGACATGACTGCCGCTACACGGAGAATGGATCCCAGGTACGTCCTGTTCATTTGGGACACTACACGAACAGGGACGCTACACAAGTGCCAAATTATTAGAACACCATACAGATCTTCTGTTAGCTGTTTCAGCAATTTTCCAAGACTACACAGAAGATATTTGTGCCTCTTAGTCTTAAACAGTCACCATGTGTGTTTCATAAGTTCTTGTCTTGTTAAAATACATATGGCCTTTCAGGGTTAGACGATAAGGGGAATCTGGTCCCCTAAATAAGTAGGCAACTATTGTTTCCTTAGCAAATGTTAGTTTCCTTGTAAATGTTATGACAAAGAAACTGACTCAAATTCTCAAATGGTTAAGAATACTGATATTTTGTCTCACTAAATGAGTCCTTCCTTTCTTTCCTACTGTTCAGCACATAGTGCACCTGTCTGACCAGACTAAAGCTTAGTCTCTGCATATATACAATCTGATAGTAACAAACACCCCCATTTACGCTGAAAAAGAGACCCAGTGAGACAGGAAATTCAGAAGCTAAACCTGAGGTAATCTAGACTTGCTTCATTTAAAGCTTAAGCATTGCTGTGAGAAGTAGGCAGTAGGGAAAACAATATGGTTCAAGGACTGAGACAGACTACTGTGTGACAGACCTTCTAGTCTCTGAAACTCATCTGCTTGAAGAGTGATCCTCTGTAAGTCACTCCGTATCAAATACACTTGTACTTTCAGGTATCATTACTTACTGTACAAACTGGGAGCCTTAACTTCAGTGTGGGGGTTCACAAAAAATGTCACTACAGGACAAACAGAACACTGGCATGTCATACTGTTGCAGAAGGATGGTAATGAAGTATGGTAGACACTACAGTTTTCAGGTTTATGTTTTTATTGGAATATATTTTTTCATTCATCATTCACAGTTTCTCAAGAAAAGCTTGATGGAAACTTCTGGATTTTCTCAGTTATTGTCAGCCATTTTTCACATAGGTTTTGCCAATCCACTGATAAAACTAAAAGGTCACGACAATACACAAGTACAATATGTCACTGAACACACTCCCTGCAACATTCTCTACAGAAAATGCCTAGTTATTAGGCAAAATTACTATGTGCTATCTTCATATACGTTTCACATTGTTCCCAACAGAAACTACAAGGATGTTTGGGTTCATTGAATAACACACAACAGCTATAAGATATAAACACATTCAAACCATAAATCAATAGAATGTAACAAAGTTATTCCATGTAGCAAGTGACCTGAGCAGATCACCTTAAGCCAGTATACTGTACTGTTATCAACAAGGTAGCAATGTGTGTGTATAATGATAACAATGTATAATGACTGCCACAGTATCTGCTCTGTAACAACTGGTTCTACATGACTTGTCCAGTCTGGTTACAGCAGGCATGGGGCATGCTGCATGCTGCATGACAAAGGCTCCCCCCGTGTAACTATATTTGCTGTATACTAATCTATCTTTGATTCATCCATTATAGTATGAGGGATGAGTTTTCGTGAAGAATGTGTAAAATTCAATTACATCTCGCTTATGTACTTAAGATTGAACATCAAGTTACAAATTATGTTACAGCTAAGTAACCTGGGAAGCTTTATGCTTCAGTGTCAGGTACTGCTATTCATGCATTATTCTGTGACACTCATGCAATATACAACGAACAGGTTGGTTGACTGATGGCTGAAACTGGCAACTCCTATGCAATGCCATGGATGCTTAGGAATGCTTTACTTAAACAAGAGCCATCAAGTGAGCCTTTACAAAGTGTTAACAGAGATGTATAATCCATGAATGAATAAATAGTGTAACAACTGCGACATTATCACCTGGACACCAGCTAATTAGCAGTAACATACAGCTGTGTGTGACACATAAGTGATTAATACCCCAGTAATACGCAATCAATAACAGAGGATATATGGTCTGTTTCCGTTAAGGTAATCAAGTGCAGGAGCAGCCTGGGTCCCAGGGACGGAGAAGAGCAGTCAGTGCTGGGGAATAGGGTGGGGTCAGGATGAGCTGAAAAGAGTGTGGGGTAGGTGGTGAGGGTAGGCTGGGTGTAAACCACTGGAGGTGGAGTGTGTGTATCTTGGGGTAGTATAGAAGGGTAAGTGGAGTGTGTGTGTGCATGTGTGTGCGTGCACGTACACACATGCATGAGGTACACCTGGAGAAGTGGAAAGTGGGGCTAGGGGTCAAGAATGGTTGAGTAGGGAAAAACAAGTAATATGGATAAGAACAAGGAAAAGGGAAGGAATATCTTGAGGTGTGTTTGGGTGCTGGCTTCAGACTAGGAACATGTGTTAAAGAAAAATTCAGAAAAGACAAACAAAGATCCCCTGAGTTCCATACAACCACACAGCCAGTCACCCACAGATACGTCCTTCTGTTCTAGGGAGGGACAGAAACGGGGTGAAATATAATGAATGGATTGGAAAATTTGACAACAAAAAGCCACTGAAACATTTTCATCATAGAATAATGTGCAGTTCATTTCTCGAGGGCAGTCACAAAGGAACACATTTCCTGTTTAGCAAGCTGTACTTGGGAAGGGACTAGTTAACGTTTTATCATATACAGGTGAACAGGTAGGTGGGGCTGGAAATGCAACTTCACAAGTTTATGGATGAAGGGTAACGCACTTGAGAGTGGGACCTATTAAAGCAAAGACAGGACACACAGGCACACAGCCACGACGGACAACTGTAAATAATACAAAGCGTATACTAGCAGGATCATGTAGTGTGGAGGAAAGTATTCATAGAGTAATTCTCTGTTGTGTGCAGTCTGCTTGTAGTAGAATGTACGATGATCATTAATGTGACGTACATTCTCAGAGTCGGCATCGCCTAAGTGTCAGCTGAAAACATGCTAAGCCAAATCACTGTCGAACCACACTGTCGTATTTCAACTCACAGAATGCAATTGGGATATGGTTAGGTCATTCATATTACACACTGTTGATCAACAAATGAAAGAGAAAAACTTACTTGTCATATTCTGAATTATCCTTCTCACATCGAGCATCTTTATTCTTCTGCCACCCTTTCCCATGTCTACAAGTTGTCAATAACACAATATCCTTTCCATTATGAATATGATACAAAGCATTCCTAGTGTCCGATCCGATCCCGGTAAGGTACCGCTTTCCTTTGAATGCTAGAAGATAGTTTCTGGATGAAGGGATATTATTTGATGAGGCACCGAGGTAACCTTTTTCACCCCCCTTTTGAGGATGTTCTTTGGCAAAAAGAGGGAAAGAAACGTCAAATCCTGGCCTAAATTTCCAAATTGACATGCTAGCCTTGGCTAAAATCGCTTCACCTATATCAAAACCTAAATTTTCCACATAGTCCGGCCACGTACCGGAATAGAGATTAAATATAATATGATTCCTCCCATTGTTCCAGTACGGGAGAGCTTCTAACTTTACCTGTACATCTCGAATAAAATCTACGCTAAGCACATCTTGATCCAGAGTGTCTATGGCGGGAATAAACACACATGCTTCCTTGGGATCTGGGGTATAAAACCGCGACTCCTGTACCGATGTAAGGATCTTGGAGTATGAGTTTGACATTGGGTAAGCGTTTTGACGCGGGTACACATAAACTTTGTAACCATTTTTGCACAGGTTGAAGTCGAAGCACGTTTCCATTCGGCACCTCTGTTTCTTATGCTGCGTGGCTGTAGCTCTCCTCCGTTTTGGAGATGTGTGGTCGTCCTCGGAAAACCCATGGTAGTCACTAGGGTCGAGAAACCCTCGGGTCCCGATTTGGGATATGGTACCTTCACCAGCATGTCGCCGTACCAGACATAAATAACCCACAACAAGGAGAAAACCACATACAGACACCCAAATATATCGCTTTATCGCCTGCATCGAACAAACCTCCTCATCCACACTGTTCTGTCATTTTGGATGGCCTACAGTACACTAATTCCGGAGAAATACCCGGAAACTGTCTACCGAGACAACAAGCTTTCAGACCACGCCGCCATCTTTTCCAGTGTACACACAGTTTGATCCCCGTAAGAAACGATCCGTGTGAATGAAATATGCTCGCGTGTGCAAATATTGCTTGGTTTCTCCGTCGCCTCGATAAATTATGTCGCCCAATCGCAGTCGCGCAACTGACCCTCTGTGACCGCTAACAGTTCACCCCAGTCACAGCCGTGATTGGCAACAAACTATGACGTACATGTTTCCGTAGTTCCACGTTCATCCACTCCCACTGAATATCATGCGTGAGTTACACTAACTTCGGACTTCAACACTTCCGTCAAAGAGACATACTTATCTATAAATATTCATTTACAAATCAGTCATACGTACGAGGGCCATTTCTGCATATGATAATCCGATAAGCTCATAGTAAATAGGCTCAAATACAATCTATCTGTTTTAGGTATCGTTTAAAAATATCTCGTCACATATCAGTATGAGATCAGTGACAAACAAGATGAACATGGAGCGTGCGTCAGTGATAGCAGGGCCTTGGTATAAGGGATACCATTGTTTTGTTTCCACGTGTGACAAAGTATCCCAAGTTTGGAAGTACTGCAGTAATGTAGATATCAGCTACACCATGGACATACTTTATGGGATTTTATCTGAACTGTATAGAAAAGTTGCCCGAGTGTTGCCCGAGAAAAGTTATTCTAGATCATTAGATTTATAAATTCATAACCATTCGACTTATTTCTTTGGATATTAAGAGAACTGTCTTTTCATATTTTGGCCTTCGCCCGGAATCTTTGTAAGAGAAAGCCCCAGTGTCGTTAATGTGATTTCTTGTCTCTTGGTTGATACTGTCATCGAAAGGATAGCTTTGCCTGGTGTACGACTGTACGGTTTTTCGATATTTCCAGGATTTTCCGCTATGTCGCTATTACAGCTGAAAGTCTTGTATACTTCGCCTGTCAGTAACATCGGCACGAATAATTGCCACTTCCTGATTGCTTGAAGTCAGTTGATCTGGGTAAATGTATCGACTGACAATTGTGAAATACATTTTAAAGCATTTTCACGGATAATTAATAAACTTTTACGAATGAAAATACTTCATTGTGGTTGCTGGTAACACAATCATTAAATAGATTTGATACTCATTCAATGAATAATTACATACAGATCCTACATTTCGTTTTAACACAATCCAGCTGTTGATTGATTCACTGCCTTGCTTTGTCTCATTTTCCAATTACTGATAATTAAAGCAGCATTTATTAATTTCCACTATGAACGGTGTTTCATTTAACATAACATAGCACAATCTGTATTTTAAATGCCCATTAACTGTCACGCTGTCGAATGTCGTATTTCCATAGGGATGTATTTGTGTCGACACCGGGTCGTGTCAGTTTCGCGATGTCAGTGTGTGTGTCAAGAGTAGAAGCGAGCCCATGTGGTTGGGAGAATAATCATAGGTCGTACAGTGTTATTAAAACTCACAATTTTCATGACTTGGAGCAGCATACACGGAGGGAAAAGACACAAATAAAAGTTGTACCTGAGAAAGATACAGAAAATAATCTCAATTTAATACACTGAGAAAAAAATCTGCGCGTGACAGTTCACACACTTTGCGATTGTGTGACGTCACAGCTATCGGACGATAGGCTTTCCTTTCAAATGGGGAGGCGATTTGTCTAAGCTTCAAATCTCACCAGTCACCTAATCATAGTTGCCTATCATTTCTTTATCTCATGCGAAAATCAATAGACCAAGCTATTTACTCATGCAAGATCTTTTTAAGTAGTTGTACGGACAGAAATAATCCTAACGGCAATATGAGGTATAAAATCTGAGTCAATAGAGAGGTGAACAGATGTATTTTATATCAGCTATAAGATAATTATAGTTATGTACTGTTATTGCAAATGCGACTTATAAGTCCGACAGCCTTGTAATTACAGTGTAAGATTGGTTGATATAAGGATACTCTTAACTAATATTCAACTAATTATTTAATTATCAATTTTTTAAATGTTGTGTTTTATGAAGGGAAAAATATATTGTAAATTTGACAATTTTCCAGACTATATTTGTGACATACATGGAAAGGGACTGTTCGTTTTTAACAGGAGGTCGTGGGTCAGAGATTGGTGAAGAACTAAACTAATAGCAAACAATGACTTCTAATGCTTCGTCATGCATGTGGACGTCACTTCCCGTGTTCTTGTAAATGTCCATGCACATCTATACTTGTATGTGTACCAACGTCTGTTTACCTTTACTGTGTACATTGTCATATTCCTGGTGACCCTAGCCTCTAACCCACCACCCTACCACATCCTCCTAAAATGAAAATACTTTAAAACAAATAAAAGTTAGTGAGTTTGGATTCACGCCCCTGTTGGCAATGTTCCAGCAATATCACGGCGGGGAACACCAAAAATGGACATCACACATAGAACCCACGTGGGAACTCGAACCCGGGTTTGCGGCGTGACGAGCGAACGCTTTAACTCTAGGCTGCACTGCCCAGAACAAATAAAAGATTAATCCAACAAATATTTTATTTTATTATCCGTGACTTGTCTCTTTCTGTATGGTCTCGATACAGAAACCTTACAAATACACTTAGATTCAGCACGGGTATTGTATCATGCGCAAAACTATAGCATCACGGAAACGTGAATGAATGTTGTTTAATGTCGCGTTGAAGGATATTTCCGTTACATTCCAGTATGTCAGATTGATGGAAGGAAAACTCTAAGGGGGGTAACTCGTTTACCGCGCCACTAACACGAGTATGGTGCTGACAAGTGAAGAATCACAATTATCTAGAGATACGAACCCACTGTCATCGGTTTGTGGTACAGGGGTACAACTCTGCACATCGAAATGCGACCTGCGTGGAGGTGTATATAGTACAAATTTATTCATGTATATATGAAGGAGGTCTGACTTTTAAAAAGCCGTGGGATGGCCTAGTGGTTATCGCGTTCGCACGTCACATCGAAGACCGGGGTTCGACTCACCACAAGGGCAAAATGTATGAAACCCATTTCAGGTGACCCCATGGTGATATTCGCAGAATAGTGCTAAAAGTGAGTAAAACGTAACTCACTCACTCAATAAACAGCTTTCAATATTTATGTAGCCGTGCAGATCTTCACACCACTGATATGCACACTTCCGACTACTTCTATATAACGGGGCGAAGTAAGACAATCAGTTGAAAACGTTTACTCTGGTTTCCGTTTAATTACGTACACCTGTACTCCAACATATCTATCAACCCCAAGGAAACTGGTGGGAAAAACCGACCCCAACAGGACGTAAATGTCTTTTTGTCAAGATCCGACTTAGAATTGTTATTCAGTTGCCCATGCTTGTCATAAAAGACGCCTACTGAGATCGGGTCGGGCTTGACTGAGATATTTCATTACATCCCAATGTGTGTAGAACGATGCTCATGATGTCGACCACTGGATTTGTCTGGTCCAGAATCGATTAATCACAGAACTGCTAAACGTTAGGCTTGCGTAACTTTGGACTAGTACTTGCATAAAATTAGACTTACTGCCTCACTTTCGACTGCCCGCGTCACTTATGGCTTCCTGCAAAACCGCGGACTCGCGCGACAATTCTGTTCACTACACCAAAACGTTGGGCTGCTCTTTGCGTCATTTGGGGCTACTACTTCCGTGACTATGGGCTACTACTTCCGTCACTTTGAGCTGTTTCGTGCGTCACTTTCTGTATCAGAAACCAGACACAGTGTGATTCAACCAGAGACCATATAATCATTATATGTCTCTGATTCAGCTCTGAGACACCGTTCCTGTCTCGCAGTCGCTGCACCATATTATAATCCCTCCCCTCTCAGCAATGAATAAGCCAAGAACAATTTTAGCTTTTCTTAAGGTTCAGCTCTATATCTCACTCCTCATCGGGGCTTCTTTTCAATTTAAAACAAGCCCTTGGATTCTATGATAATTATTTATTTATTTCAGAGACTAATCGTTACGTTATGTATGCTGTTTTAGCAGTAGTGATTTTATGTGCTTCGCTCAGGTTTACTGTTCCGGCAACACGAAGCGCCCTATGTCGATGTATCCCAGGCACACATGCAGTGTCTGGAATAGCTCATGACAGTGTATAACACCCCGAGTTTATGTATGGAAAGTACAGAACGTCGTCCTTGACTCTAGAGTGAGTCATGACAATACTGCATACCACTGAAACGCCCAAAGGGTGATTCTGAAAGGACTACTTGATAAACATGCTCTGATTTTTCAAGAGCGATTGAAACCAAGACGAGAAATGTTAGTCCAAGCTGAGGTTGACATTAAATTCAGTTTAGTCATGCATCTTCAGTGAAACCAAACCAGTTGTATCCATGACTAACGTGATGTTGTGTAGATGTCTATCTGTCAACAAATCCCGACAACAAGGGAGGGACACCGATGAACCGTAGATGGTGTAACAATGCGAGAGACTCTTGTCTAGACAAACATGCCTCTCGAGGTAACATTACACCTTATAAGGCGAATACACATGTTTTGGGGATTCAAGGTTAGAACGTATGCCCTAAAAAAACTGGTGTTGGTGATAATAGACTAGCTGGACTCAGCACTAGAATGACACACATCATCGTAACTCATGCACGGGAATCTATGCTAAGGATGTCATGTACTGGACTGTCTGGTCCAGCTTGATTATTTACAGGCCGGCACCATAACGCTGAAATATTGTTCGGAGTTAAACAATCACCAAACAATCAATTTAGATCCATTTTAACAGAGGTCTTAAAATATACTGAACATCATTGAAAACGCACCACCCCTAAAATTGTGGATTTCTAAGAGCAGAAGTGAGCAATCTATGTAAATTTTACATATTTGTGTAGACCAATGTTTGATAAAGAAAAGAAGCAAAAAACAATCAAGCAAAACAGTGAAGATTTAATGCAGCTGACAATGAAATAAAGATGGGGTCAAAATGGAAAGTCAGTAGCGTGTATGACCCCCGTTAGCAGCAACACAAGCTGTGCAACGTCTCCTCATTGAACGGATAAGTCTCTGAATAAAGTCCTGAGGCACTGCATTCCACTCTTGCTGCAAGGCATTGTCGAGTTCCCCAAGGTTGTTGATCTGCGGACGACGTGCGAGGCGTTGGCCGATGTAATCCCACAAGTGTTCGATGGGTGACAAATCTGGTGACAATGCAGGCCAATGAAGTAGAGGAATGTTGTTGTTAGCCAGATACTGTATCGAAACACGTGCAGTGTGGGCTCGTGCATTGTCATGTTGAAATGTGTGCAGATCTTGATGCTGGTGAAAGAAGGGAACGACGTTGTTCTGAAGAATGTTGTCACGGTAGTAAACGGCATTCACTCTGCCACGACAAACAATCAGAGCGGTTCTGTGGTGATAACTTATCCCTCCCCACACCATAATGCTGCCTCCACCCCACCGATCGGTTTGCACAACACAATCCTGATGATAACGTTCACCCCGTCGACGCCATACCCGTAGACGCCCGTCAGCATTTCGCAAGTGAAAACGCGACTTGTCGGAGAACACCACACCATGCCAACGTCGTAACAACCACACACGATGCTGTTCAGCCCATTGTCGGCGTTCACGGCGATGCCTGTCAGTCAGGATGGGTCCAACGTAAGGGTGTCGACAACGTAACCCTGCCGCACGGAGACGGCGTCGGACGGTGGAAGCGCTGATCAAACCACGTCGACCCTGGACAGCGTTGGCGGTTCTGGCAGCGGGCAAGGTTCGATCCCGAATATGGCGCCGTACAATGTCTCAATCTTGACGAGGGGTGGTAACACGTGCCTGACCTGGGCGTTGCCGGTCCCTGCTGGTTCCTGTTTGTTGGTATCTGTTAGCAAGCCTCAGAATGGTCGAATGATGACACCCAAATCGTCGTGCAATGTTTCTGCTTGAAGCGCCGACCTGCAACATACCCAAGGCCTGTTCTCGTTCCTCTGGTGACAATCTTGGCATGGCGAAAAAACTTTACTTACGAAAGTACTGCGAAAATGAGAACGGTTTTGTGCCGAAGGTCATTTATACCCCTGAACAGCATGCTTTCTGCATGCAATTTGTGCCCTTCGTGTGTGATGTGCATGAATTTTGTTGTTCTCATGTGATGTGTTCGATGATGTGTTCGAACGATCCGTTTTTTACTGTAGAGCGTTATTTACGATCTAGTGTGTTATTATCAAAATTCCCACCATTAATTTTCCATTTCCAAAAGATTCTATTGCCTTATTTCAAAATTTACAGGTGGTGCGTTTTCAATGATGTTCAGTATATTTAAATACATGTATGTATGTAAGTTGTTTGTTCATGTAACGAACTGAATATGAACCAATTCTTGCTTTCGCAGGATTAAAGTTTCATTTCACGCCGGGCGGGGATACTATGCGTATGGATTCGACCCAGAGATCTTGGGGAAGTATACAACCCCATTAGGCTACCCTGTCCGGGAACCCAGTCCGCCCTACTCCAAGTAGTAAACCTCGTTGTGCGCTCGCTCACTCAGTCACTCAGCAATCTTAGCCATTCAACCATTCAGCCACTCACTTACTCGCTAAGATGGAATAGCAATTAAGTGACAACGGAAATCGCAATTTTCCTATTGGTAACCATTAATGACTTAGAGGGTTAATCATACTGTCGACCACAGTTTGGTTTGTCTGCTCCACGTTCGAGCACCCACAAGCCGTGCCGATATTGCTGCCGCAACAATGTTGAATTCACACGGCAGAAAACTGCCTGCTTTGCAGTCTGTGGCGATGCCAGATGTTCTGCGTGAGGTCTTACTGAAGTTGGAAACAGTGCTGGAAAAGATAATTAAATGCAGATCCCTGTTTATAGTTATGCTCTATGGACTTCGTTGGTGTATCCTGATTGAAACAGATAATAAAGATCATTTGAGAGAACCATGAAATGAGATCTGAATAAGAAAAAAACAAACAAAACAAAATAAAACAAACCAACAAAATATAAAATACAAAAAGCCCAAAACAGAACGGTTCGAAATCGCCTAAATCGTCCGATGTTATGGGTACAGCACAGAATTTAAAATGGGAGAAGTGTCAACTGGTCGAAAGAAATTTGATTTGTTGTTTTTCATGACTGGTGTCCGAACTTCTGTTTGGCGCCGCAGAAACACTGCATAATTTTGCAAAATGGACCATTTTGGATCAGGTACCATTTAGCATGGATTTATCGATGGTGTTGGGGTGCGTCTCACAACTTGCATTGAACCTGTGACGATCAGAAAATATCTGAATGGACGGCGGTATATCGGACACCCTAGACTGTGTGGTTGTACCACATTTTGATGGCAATCCTCTAAACATAAGATCAGCCCTCATGGACGACAATGCTGGGCAACATCGCGGAGGTGCTGTTTGTAATCCTTTACGCCAAGATGCGGCAGCAACTTTATCTTGGCCGTCAATAGGTCCAGATAGTGATCTCTGAGATCATGCATGCCTGGGACATTGGTCTCACAATATGCCAGCGAAGGCTCCCAGCACAAAATCCTAATGTACTGGAACTAGCGCTCAATTAGGAATGGAACGTAATACCTCAACGTCAAATTCAATGTCTGACAGAAACAGTGAGGAGTAGATGTTACTGTACGTGGTGGAGGTTGCAGAGAGAGAGAGAGAGAGAGAGAGAGAGAGAGAGAGAGAGAGAGAGAGAGAGAGAGAGAGAGAGAGAGAGAGAGAGAGAGAGAGAGAGAGAGAGAGAGAGAGAGAGAGAGAGAGAGAGAGAGAGAGAGAGAGAGAGAGATTCGAACGCTACTTAACATCTACAGACCACGCACAAGGCACGACAGTTGGCGCCCATTCGGGTCAACGTAAGTATGACATAACGCGCACTGACACAAGTTGTTTGTATGTGAATCGTCCCACTCCGGTCATGGGTCAGGTGGAATGTTTACCTTTTTCCAGACTGTCGTCGTACTACGCCTGAAAATGGCTGTGTGACGGCTCGCACGGTGCATGCTGGGAGCTCAGTTTGTGTACGGATAGTAACGTGCCTCGTACAAAGATGTCGCCCGTGTCATAGGTCACGTGGTACTTGGAAACAACCTTAATTCCGGCTTGAAAAAAACATGTGAACCACAGCAGTTTTTCCGTTACCGAGGCTAACAGGTCCTAAACGTAACGTACAGTACATTTGCCTAAAAAATGACAACGACGAATTGCAAAAGAATAATGGTAGAAAATGGATTTCCTCTTTCTGGTTCACATTGAAAGAAATCATACATCTGTTTCACATCATGTGGTGCATCTTATCAGTCCACAACAAAGAACACCGCATAGCACGTGCGGCACGCGTTTGCATCCTTTCTCCTTTCGTTGTGTCCACTCCGATAGAGTGAGTTTAGTTTTACGCCGCACACAGCAATATGGTGGCGGTGTGTAAATAATCGAGTCTGGACCAGACAATCTAGCGATCAACAACATGAGCATCCATCTACGGAATTGGGAACCAATGGCATGTGCCAACCAAGTCAGCGATCCTGACCACCCGATCCCGTTAGTCGCCTCTTACGACATGCATAGTCGCCTTTTATGGCGAGTATGCGTGAGTTGCTGAAGGCCTTTTCTACCCCAGACCTTCACGGGTCCCCTCAGATAAAGGCGCCAACGTGCACACATAGCAATATGATAGTTTCTTGAACAACCTTTCCGTGATGAATCTGAAAATAACCAGCAGCATATGCTGTTGGGTAGAGGATTTTCACTGCCGTGTACCGTATCTATGAGAAGTGTCATCTTTCTCATTTGGAAACAAACGGACTGTACAGTAAGAACAATAACAGTAGGGGGTGAAAAACTCTTTCAATTACAGCTGAATGACAGTATAAACCATTCCTCCAAAACAACACGGAGGGAAAAGGATACGGGCTGGCAAATCCCAAAAATGTCTCGGAGGACCCTGACTGAAGGCTGCTATTCTCGAACTATATCACAGAGGACATTGACTGAAGTCTGCCTGTCTCCAACAATACCACGGAGAGCAATGACCGCAGGCTGCTATTCTCGAACTATATCACGGAGAGCAATAACTGAAGGCTGCTATTCTCCAACAATATCACGAAGGGCAACGACTGAAGGCTCCTGTTCTTGAACAATATCACGGAAAGCAATGACTGCAGGCTGATATTCTCCAACAATATCACGGAAAGCAATGACCGCAGGCCGCTATTCTCCAACAATATCACGGAGGGCAATGACTGAAGTCTTCAATCCCCCAACAATATCGCGAGGGGCAATGACCGAAGGCTGCTGTTCTTGAACAATATCACGGAAAGCAATGACTGAAAGCTGATATTCTCTAACAATATCACGGAGGGCAATGACTTCAGGCTACTATTCTCGAACTATATCACGGAGGGCAATGACTGATGGCTGCTGTTCTTGAACTATATCACGGAAAGCAATGACTGAAGGCTGCTATTCTCTAACAATACCACGGAGGGCAATGACTGCAGGCTGCTATTCTCGAACTATATCACGGATGACAATGACTGCAGGCTGATATTCTCCATCAATATCACGGAGGACAATGACTGAAGGCTGATATTCTCTAACAATATCACGGAGGACAATGACTGCAGACTGCTATTCTCGAACTATATCACGGAGGACAATGACTGCAGACTGCTATTCTCGAACTATATCACGGAGGGCAATGACTGATGGCTGCTGTTCTTGAACTATATCACGGAAAGCAATGACTGAAGGCTGCTATTCTCTAACAATACCACGGAGGGCAATGACTGCAGGCTGCTATTCTCGAACTATATCACGGAGGACAATGACTGCAGGCTGCTGTTCTTGAACAATATCACGGAGGGCAATGACTGCAGGCTGATATTCTCCATCAATATCACGGAGGACAATGACTGAAGGCTGATATTCTCTAACAATATCACGGAGGACAATGACTGCAGACTGCTATTCTCGAACTATATCACGGAGGACAATGACTGCAGACTGCTATTCTCGAACTATATCACGGAGGGCAATGACTGAAGGCTGATATTCTCCATCAATATCACGGAGGGCAATGACTGCAGGCTGCTATTCTCCATCAATATCACGGAGGGCAATGACTGAAGTCTTCAATCCCCCAACAATATCACGGAGGGCAATGACTTATGGCTGCTGTTCTTGAACAATATCACGGAAAGCAATGACTGAAGGCTGATATTGTCTAACAATATCACGGAGGGCAATGACTGCAGGCTGCTATTCTCGAACTATATCACGGAGGACAATGACTGCAGGCTGCTATTCTCGAACTATATCACGGATGACAATGACTGCAGACTGCTATTCTCGAACTATATCACGGAGGGCAATGACCGAAGGCTGCTATTCTCGAACTATATCACGGAGGACAATGACTGCAGACTGCTATTCTCGAACAATATCACGGAGGGCAATGACTGAAGGCTGATATTCTCCATCAATATCACGGAGGGCAATGAGTGAAGGCTGCTATTCTCCATCAATATCACGGAGGGCAATGACTGAAGTCTTCAATCCCCCAACAATATCACGGAGGGCAATGACTGAAGGCTGCTATTCTCGAACTATATCACGGAGGACAATGACTGCAGGCTGCTATTCTGGAACTATATCACGGAGGACAATGACTGCAGACTGCTATTCTCCAACGAGATCACGAATAGCAACGGCTGCGGGCGAGCAGATTCCAACAATATCAAGGTGGACAGTGTCTGCAGGCTATTCTACAACATGGCGGAGGACATTGACTGCAGGCTGCTATTCTCCAACAATACCACAGAGGGGGGATACCATCCCATCAACACATTGTACTCATGTTGGTGATCGAAACCAGACTTTCAGCTATGTTACGACTAATGCCAATGGGTTTCTCTCATCGCAAAGAACCAACAGGTAAGAGGAAAACCTGTAGGCATTCATCTTTAATAATCATCTTGGCGTACACGTGTTCCTGTGCATCTATCCGGAACATTTGAAACAACCTGAAACCCTACATTGCTTTTGTATTCTAAAACAGAGTTTTAGAAGTTTAAGCACCCGGTGTCGACACTAGTGTCTCCTAACACGTCGACATCAACCTGCATGACTAACCTGGTTAACATGAGCCTTAACCTGTTGCTTTGGGTACTGCTGATCAATGACAGCCACTGATAGTCACACAATATACAGTTTCACACACACGAGAAAGTCATGCACGATTTTCGATTTAGTATTTGATATGGAACATTTGACACTGCGTTTGATGAACGTTATCAGATGACGAATGTCATGAACGTATGAGTCACTCAGCTTCAATGTTTGGCTTTCCTTCAAAAATAACACGAGAGTTTAATGTCCAAGTTCAAATGTTCAAATTAAAGATATTGTCACACTGAAAAGGGGTCGTGCAGGTTTCTGTGTTTAAAGATCATTTCACGAAACCACAAACAGTTGCCGTTGACTACAGCGATAATTCCACTGACATGACCGGATACATGACGTAATGACCGACTTGTAGTCGGGCTCGAGTGGAACCGGTGCAGCAGTGGTGGCGACGCGACCTCGTATTTTAATTGCACCACCACACAGACTAATTTCAGATGTATAAAGTTCAGCATCAGTGTCTGTTGTTAAAAACCATGTACTTTACCCAAACGGAATGTATGAAGTTAGCTTCCAGTTGGTGACATGTTGATGTACAAAGTGTAGAGGGAAACAGCATTCATTGTATGCTGTTCTTCAAACGTGGAATAACACGTTCAGGAAATACACCCAGTGTTCATAAAAAATACCATCCTCTGCACACAGGGCTATTGTATACGCCAGGTCATTATGCCCGGATGTACGTCGCACACGCATGCGCATTACTCTGTTCTTGGAAGATGATTTAGCTGAGAGGACGGCTAGTTCTGTGGCTGTAAACTGTAGTGTTCATATATTAAGCTTGGTCTTTATTTTGCCTTTACAGTTCAAAGCCAGAAGAATTCGATGTCTGGGTCAGACAAACCAGTGATTTATAACACGACAATACGATTACACATATTGTAACAACACGATTACCCAGTTACAATATACATATACAACATTAAAAAAAAGGGTGTATTCCATTTTGCGAACATATCAATAGCCAATGCCACTGCTTATAGGAAACAGTAATATATATCCATACAGATAAAAAGAAATTTCAAAGGAATTGAATAGGTTGTCACAATTTCCCAATATTTCCCTTCATCATCTGTTTCCTCATTGGCTTCATCATCTGTTTCCTCCTTGGCTGCATCATCTGTTTCCTCGGCTTCATCATCTGTTTCCTCGGCTTCATCATCTGTTTCCTCCTTGGCTTCATCATCTGTTTCCTCGGCTTCATCATCTGTTTCCTCCTCGGCTTCATCATCTGTTTCCTCCTCGGCTTCATCATCTGTTTTCTCCTCGGCTTCATAATCTGTTTCCTCCTCGGCTTCATCATCTGTTTCCTCCTTGGCTTCATCATCTGTTTTCTCCTCGGCTTCATCATCTGTTTCCTCCTTGGCTTCATCATCTGTTTCCTCCTCGGCTTCATCATCTGTTTCCTCCTCGGCTTCATCATCTGTTTTCTCCTCGGCTTCATCATCTGTTTTCTCCTCGGCTTCATCATCTGTTTCTACGGCTTCATCATCTGTTTCCTCCTCGGCTTCATCATCTGTTTCCTACTCGGCTTCATCATCTGTTTCCTCCTTGGCTTCATCATCTGTTTTCTCCTCGGCTTCATCATCTGTTTCCTCCTTGGCTTCATCATCTGTTTCCTCCTCGGCTTCATCATCTGTTTCCTCCTTGGCTTCATCATCTGTTTTCTCCTCGGCTTCATCATCTGTTTCCTCCTCGGCTTCATCATCTGTTTTCTCCTCGGCTTCATGATCTGTTTCCTCCTTGGCTTCATCATCTGTTTCCTCCTCGGCTTCATCATCTGTTTCCTCCTCGGCTTCATCATCTGTTTCCTCCTTGGCTTCATCATCTGTTTTCTCCTCGGCTTCATCATCTGTTTCCTCCTTGGCTTCATCATCTGTTTTCTCCTCGGCTTCATCATCTGTTTCCTCCTTGGCTTCATCATCTGTTTTCTCCTCGGCTTCATCATCTGTTTCCTCCTTGGCTTCATCATCTGTTTCCTCCTCGGCTTCATCATCTGTTTCCTCCTCGGCTTCATCATCTGTTTCCTCCTTGGCTTCATCATCTGTTTTCTCCTCGGCTTCATCATCTGTTTCCTCCTTGGCTTCATCATCTGTTTCCTCCTCGGCTTCATCATCTGTTTCCTCCTCGGCTTCATCATCTGTTTCCTCCTTGGCTTCATCATCTGTTTCCTCGGCTTCATCATCTGTTTCCTCCTTGGCTTCATCATCTGTTTCCTCCTCGGCTTCATCATCTGTTTCCTCCTCGGCTTCATCATCTGTTTCCTCGGCTTCATCATCTGTTTCCTCGGCTTCATCATCTGTTTCCTCGGCTTCATCATTTGCATTGTAACAATCTTGTAAATCCAATGTCCGTGACCTTTTTTGCATGGCATATATTTTGTGGAATTGTTTTGATTATGAACAAAACACATCCGCCGTGGGCATTCATTCATTCATCTGGAACCGGTCACTTGTTACTCTGTTACGGTGAGGGTATGTGCGTTGTGCGTGTGCGCGCGTGCGAGGGAGGGAAAGATGTCGAGAAGAGGGGACAGATTGATCATCGACACTTCAGCCCTGTCTTTGAGACTGCACGTATTACCCATATAATGCGAATGTCACCAGTACATCGAAAGGCTGAAAATTCTTTTCCGTCGAGGTGATGCACGTACTCCCGTGTATAGTACACTTGAAACAACCTGTTTGGATAATCATCAATACATAACTCTCGTGTAAATGTTATTATCTATTTCCTCTTTCAGATCACCTTTCAATCCAGCGATTGCACCTGGCCCGTTTCCAAGGGGGTTTAGTTGTGCAATCAATACATAGGAACACCTCCCGCCAGCAGGACTTGGGAGAAAGATTGAAGTCACACTCGGCGGGTGTACGAAGACACTTGTAAGTCCAGAAATAACTTCCGAAACACTGTTAACGTTATTAGTGATGCGTTATAGTACTCTGGGGAGTACACTGCGGTCATGGAGACTCCTGTGAACAGACGGCACGAACTTCCTTCAGAAACCCAAACTTCGAATTCAATTCTAGAGAAATATATCTTAAAGTTTACAAAATTCAACCCAAACTCTCTCTCTCTCTCCCTCTCTCTCTCCCTCACACACACGCGCACGCACGCTCACACACACACACACACACAGACCAACGTCACAAGACATCAGTTGGTACTCAGCTAGTAGATAAAGTGCAGATGTTTGATTTCAGTTTGGACAATGTTGCGGACATAGCGCAATACCTTTTACAAAACTAAGTAAGAACAGAAGTGTTGCAGACTCTTCTTGGAACCAGTATGTTCGCACCCTTGCACTTCAGACGTCCACTACCTTGTAAATCACCAGCTCTCAACCGTTCATCACTGTATGCTTACACATGTGTGACAGCGGTACTGTACCTTTATCAGCTGAACGTATGCTTAACTCACCAAAACATAAATGAACAATGACATTTGATTATCTTCTCGAGGCGCCTGAAACTCGTCTTTAAAACTGGCTGTGGAAACGTTTGTCCTTATAACATTTAGCTCCATCTCACAAAAGAGGACATATTATGGTTTGGCTGTACTTTTCAAAATAGATCTGAAAGACATTCAGGTGTTTTTTTCAGGTGTCAGTAAATTATTCCTATCGGGCAGAAAAAACCGTAGCTACCTGAAGTATCATTTTATCATATATACCATTTTCATGAACCAATACGTACTTCACTCAGATTTAAAAGAAAACCCCAAAAGTGTTAACATATTGTGTTTGTTTGACAGTAAAACTACTTGTGCTCTTACAAAAGCTCAATCCCATAATTAATTAAAATGTTATGCACTAACCGCATCGCGTGTCATATGAACATGCTTATAAACCCGTGTGTGTGCATATACATGCATATTCATGACAAGTTCGTTATTCGCTGATACTGTTATTTGTAAACAGTACCAGATCAGTTGTTTTCAGTTCAGAGTGTACAGGTTTTCTGCGGCCAATTTCTGACGTATAACAATTTGGTAACGTTTGGGTCTTTTTCGGGTCAAATCCTGTTTTCAAGTGTATTGTCGTTAGTCTGGTTTTAGAGAAGTGTCAGCACAATGTCAACATGGTTTCTCATCCTCATATTTGAAGGCGACATAATACCAGTGAAGTAGACATTTGGATGCGTTGGTTGACATGAAGGATGGTATTGTAATGTGATGTGTAAGTTCTGTCGTAAAACGACACAGGGTCTGATAGGATATCTATAGGCGCCATAAATCCCCATGACAGCTCTTTGATGTAATTATTACATTTTTAATTTTTCACATTAATCAATACATTGCATGAGCTTTGTCGGCACGTTTGAATTATAAACACTTTCACCATGATATTATAATCTATCTCTATAAACTGATTAATCTTACACGTTGATGATCTTTTGGTTACTGCTTGTGTATTTTACTGTCCAAGGATTTTGCATGATGCAGTATTGTGTTGAAATACATCCAGGAGGTATAAATGGTATTTCAAACAATGTACAACACAATTTAATTCTCATTGACATTTAAACCCTATCAGAATGCTTATTTCTTTTGAGTTCACACAATATCAGCGTATTCCCCTCGCACAGTCTGGGGGCTATGTATTATGTATGTGACGTAGAGTTCTGATCAATCCTTGGCACTCCCCACCAAGTTAACTGTCACAAGCCGGCAAACTTCAAAGCTTTCACTGATGCGGGAATGCTGATCTTGACGTTGCCTGTAATTGTATTTCGCTTGTCTGCATAAACGTTCTTATGTTCCCTATTAATCCTGCGAATATATTGTTTATTTGTTTGGAATTTAGCGACTTTTTTCAGATGGGTGACGTTGGTCTGTAATTAATCGTGTCTAGAACCAACAGTTCAATGATCGTCGTCATGAGCACCGATCTACACAACTGGAACAGGCAATGCGAATCAGCGAAGTCGGCGAGCCTTACCGCCGAATCCCGTTAGAGGTCCAGAGTCGAACATGGGCTGCAGAAGACCAGGTCTAACCTGTTCGTTAAAGGCTCTGCTAATAAGTAGATTAAGCGCTGAACTTTGAAAGTGAAACTGCTGGGAATCCGGGGTAGAACTATTCAGTAGTACCCTTTGCCTGTTGTAAGAATCGACTTCATTGCCAGACTGCATGATGGTGTGTCATTGTGCACGCAACTGCGTGGATCAAGTCACTGGTTCGTCTAGTTATGCAGTCGGTTAAACACAGGCGAGGAGATAAAGCTGGAATAGCACCAATATAGTTGTTATACAGCTCTCAACTACTGAAAACAAAAGCTGTAATAACAGAAGATGCAGTGGCGTCCACCAGTGTGGATCCGAGTTGAAGGAGGGGACCACGTGGACCGCGTGTCCAGGCTCCATGACTTGATTGATGACGTGTCCTTGCACCCCGACTGGCTTATTGCAGGAATATATTGCAGGTCACCGACATGAAGCTGCTATATTGCAGGTCACCGACAAAATGCTGGAATATTGCAGGTCACCGACAAAAAGCTGGAATATTGCAGGTCACCGACAAAAAGCTGGAATATTGCAGGTCACCGTCATATCGCTGGAATATTGCAGGTCACCGACAAAAAGCTGGAATATTGCAGGTCACCGTCATATCGCTGGAATATTGCAGGTCACCGACACAAAGCTGGAATATTGCAGGTCACCGTCATAAAGTTGGATTACTGCAGGTCAGCGTCATAAAGCTAGAATATTGCTAACCACGGCGCCGTTGTATAAAACAACCTCAGCTTAACACTGGTGGCGTAAGTCTGCGTTGGGGTAGGAGAAACCCGATTGGGTTCCACAGCGGCACCATGGCGGGAACACTGCCGTATGTCTGTGTTCACTATGGCGCTATGGACATATTCCAACCCTAAATCCCCACACAGGCTGCTAGGAATCTATTCTAACCCTAAATCTCCACACAGACTGCTAGGCATCTATTCTAACCCTAAATCCCCACATAGACTGCTAGGGATCTAGTCCAACCCTAAATCCCAACACAGGCTGCTAGGGATCTAGTCCAACCCTAAATCCCAAAACAGGTTGCTAGGCATCTATTCTAACCCTAAATCTCCACACAGACTGCTAGGGATCTATTCTAACCCTAAATCCCCACACAGACTGCTACGGATCTATTCCAACCCTAAATCCCCACACAGACTGCTAGGGATCTATTCCAACCTTAAATCCCAACACAGTCTGCTAGGCATCTATTCTGACCTTAAATCTCCACACAGACTGCTAGGGATCTATTCTAACCCTAAATCCCCACACAGACTGCTAGGGATCTATTCTAACCCTAAATCTCCACACAGACTGCTAGGGATCTATTCTAACCCTAAATCCCAACACAGACTGCTAGTGATCTATTCTAACCCTAAATCCCCACACAGACTGCTAGGCATCTATTCGAACCCTAAATCCCAACACAGACTGCTAGTGATCTATTCTAACCCTAAATCCCCACACAGACTGCTAGGCATCTATTCTAACCCTAACTCCCAACACAGACTGCTAGGGATCTATTCTAACCCTAAATCCCCACACAGACTGCTAGGCATCTATTCTAACCCTAAATCCCAACACAGACTGCTAGGGATCTATTCCAACCCTAAATCTCCACACAGACTGCTAGGCATCTATTCTAACCCTAAATCCCACACAGACTGCTAGGGATCTATTCTAACCCTAAATCCCCACATAGACTGCTAGGGATCTATTCTAACCCTAAATCCCAACACAGACTGCTAGGCATCTATTCTAACCCTAAATCCCAACACAGACTGCTAGGGATCTATTCTAACCCTAAATCCCCACACAGACTGCTAGGGATCTATTCTAACCCTAAATCTCCACACAGACTGCTAGTGATCTATTCTAACCCTAAATCCCCACACAGACTGCTAGGGATCTATTCCAATCCTAAATCCCCAAAACAGGCTGCTAGGGATCTATTCCAACCCTAAATCCTAACACAGGCTGCTAGGGATCTATTCCAACCCTAAATCCCAACACAGACTGCTAGTAATCTATTCTAACCCTAAATCCCCACACAGACTGCTAGGGATCTAGTCCAACCTTAAATCTCCACACAGACTGCTAGTGATCTATTCTAACCCTAAATTCCCACACAGACTGCTAGGGATCTATTCCAACCTTAAATCCCAACACAGGCTGCTAGGCATCTATTCTGACCTTAAATCTCCACACAGACTGCTAGGGATCTATTCCAACCCTAAATCCCCACAAAGACTTCTCGGAATCTATTCCAACCCTCAAGTTCTATACAGGTTGCTATTTCAACCTGAAATCTCCACTATTCTGGTAGAGACTAGAATTGCCCTGAATCCCGACACGGGGTCTCAGGGACCTATTCGAACTCTGAATCCCCATGTATGCTGCGGGGGACTAAACTCACCCGGAATCCCCGCACAGGCTGCTAGTCTACTGTTCCTCTGCGACCTACACGGTACAATCACGAGCTTCATCCCCTCCACAAGGGAATGTCAAAAAAAAAACCCAGCTGATCTACCGGGCTAACTCATTGTATCTAAGGCACTCCCCTGGATGTAATCGTCTTTGATACAATCAACGCGTAGCTTGTGTTGACGGTTTGTCAAGACGAAATGACAGTTTCTGTCTATGTTTATGCGTAGCATCAGACAGCTGATACAATTTGCTCCGACCAAGGCGTTATGAAGACTTCCTTGAAGCTCAATTGCTTGCAGCAAGTCCGACTGGTCAATATCAACGAATCGACAGTTTCACGTTTCCCTAAATTTCGATATTGTAGCAAAATGTGAGATTTTGATAATATGAGATACTTACTGAAAAAATAACCACATGCATAGAATCAGACTGATACACACACAACAGGAATATATTGCTGGAAAAGAATAAGTGGCGTTGTCAGAGAATTGTCCTTACTCAAACACCGATGTCAAGTCTTAAATCCTTGATTGATACCAGAGTGAGTAAGTGAGTGAATGAGTGAGTTAACGCCAATTTTATTCACTGCAGCCATGCTTCATTGGCCTGTAATGATCAAATTGGCAACTGGAAGCCTCATGAACAAGCTATGGCACCGGAATACAACTACATGCAATTCATGGAGTTTGTCCATCCAGTATCTAAGCCAGCCTTTACGATTAGAAGGCCTAGTGTTCGGGGATGGTGTCGTAGTAAAAGGTTCGCTTGTAACGCATAAACTCACGGTTCGATTGTTTACTTCAACAATACGCCCATTCCCTTTGTTCCCGCCGTCATGCTGCTATGATATTGTTTAAGGCGGTGTAAATCCACACTCAGGCGGTGTAAGGTCACACTCAGGCGGTGTAAATCCACACTCAGGCGGTGTAAGGCCACACTCAGGCGGTGTAAATCCACACTCAGGCGGTGTAAGGCCACACTCAGGGGGTGTAAGGCCACACTCAGGCGGTGTAAGGTCACACTCAGGCGGTGTAAGGCCACACTCAGGCGGTGTAAACCCACACTCGAGCGGTGTAAACCCACACTCAGGCGGTGTAAACCCACACTCAGGCGGTGTAAACCCACACTCAGTGGCTCATGACAAGAATCGGTTAGTGAAGAAATTCGCAATATAAACTTGACAAGAAAGTCTATGTACTTTCAACTTCATTGCATAGAAGGTTATTGAGTGTTTAAGGCAACAAGGTGTACATTTGCTTCAGTCTGCCAGCGTACATTGTCCCAAAAGGGGTGCACGTGTTGAAGTGAAATTAGAGCTTGGGTCGACAGGGTCGTCTGATTTGATGTACTCGATTTGCTGCACGTGTAGTTATATATACTAACGAAAGAAAATAAGAGAGCGCTCACAGTGTGAAGCAGCAGGTGTTTGACTGGAAGAACGAGACATCATAACGTAACACCTCTGGCACTCTACAAATTACACCAGACGTAGTAACGTACAAAGAATGTGTGTTTCTATTATCATGTCAAGTTTATTCCGTATTTTAGACCGTAGTACAATTGTATTGAAATGTTTTTGCTATCATCTTAGGGCGAACGGTATACATACAGTACGACAGGGACTTCAGGGGTTGGCGGTGGAGACTTGATACTTGGGCACCTGTTGGGCTGGACTGGTTGGTCAATACCCGTACGCGTCCCTCCTTGTCAACAGTTTGCCTTTCCTCTGGACTGTCCGCGCTCTTCCTGCTCTCTGCGGGCCCCCTCTCTGCCCCTCGGCTTCCCTGCTTGCTTTTCAATGCAGATGAACGGCTAATAATATGTTAACGTCGGCTGTTCCCAGGGACCTAGTCTGTTTAGATGGTCACAGTGTGGCAATCTTTGACTACTTAACGAGGCCACGTCGTAGGAGTGTTGGAAACAAGACAATTGCAGTCTGCTTGTTGGCTGTGTTAGATTTATTCAAGCTGTATGCTGGCGGTCTGTTAATATTCGAGCTTGGACCAAACAACCTGGCGACTGACACCACCATCTACGCAGTTAGGATACGACGACATACGTAATCAAAGAGTCAACGAGCGTGTCTATTCGATCCTTGCCTCTTGCGATAAGCAGGGTTGGAGGGGACACTTCTAACCCGATCCTCACAGGGATTATCGTTAGAGTGTAAGGGAGAACCTGTCAATATCTACATGTCAAAACGTTCATGCTATGCCTCGTGTTGTCCTGTTCATGACGAATATTACACAGTGACAGAAAATATAAAATATATGGTGTAAACATCTCCTTTACATTTGATCGTATTTGTTGAAATTCTCCAAGTGTATATACTTCAAGCTGTGCAATAAGGAAATATATAATTACATATTCACTTATCCAACTGTTTAAGTAGGAGTGTTCCCCTGAGACCCGTGACCACTCCCTGTTGAACATCCAGTGACCAATCCCAATTTGGAACATCACCTTTCAAATAAACAACGCGTGGTTAAGTAAAACAGAATATTTACGCTCCGTGGACAGCTACAGTACCATCGATATACTTTTCATATTTAGTTGCGTCATGTACGTTTTTACTCAAAGGATCAGTCTTCAAGTGCTAATGTATTTCCGACCTGAAACAAGTTGGACAGAACAGGTGAGGTCCAATTTCATCTCCACCTTGATCCCGCTCGTCTATGAACGACCTAGTTCTCATCCATTCAGACATAAGACGGGGTGACATCATCGGTTTAAACGTCCCAGCTCCTATTTAATGTCAGTCAACTCATTATATAACAATGTTGGGAAATATGGCGAACACACACATGTGTAAATGTCGATACGCCACGGGTCATGAGAAAACTTGATGACACAGTCAGCACATCGAATGCCGACCAGTTCGACTGGCGCCGCGGAATGCACTAGAGTCACTTCTTGAGCTGAAAAAAATCTTTCGGTTTACGCCTGAAATTACAACTTAGAGAGGTAACTCGGTTTTGTATGGAGTATATACATAACATCCTGCGCCCGCGCTTACGCTCAGGTTAGCGCAGGCACAGCAGACCCCAGGAACCGGTCGAAGTTAAGTTCATTCCAAGTTGCGTTTCAATCGGGGGCTGACTAGATTGAACACATAAATGTATTATCAGTTATATACGAGACGTTGACGAGTCCAGGAAAGATAAGATGGACTGTTCCAGGTATATGTGTTATTCAGCTGCTGCTGATATAATGACCAGGAAGGTGTACTGTGTTAGCATGTTGAACTGACGAGCCATTAGCATACACGTTGTGAGATGGGTTTATAGTTATACATATAATTTCAAATACCCTTGTTGTGGGCCAATAGAATAAGTGACAGATGTCTGTATCTGCTGGAAATCAGTTACTCTATAATACTGTCAAAGAAGCTGTGTTTGATAATGGTCATGATTTTTGATAGGTCGACCATGTAGCGAGAAATCTGTAACGAGATGTGTAATCTCGACTTAAACGAGAAATTAGTATAATACTCTTTTTTTCAGCTTCACTATAATTCTTAGAATTTCACGAACCATATTCTGTTGCCTTTGAGTAATATGGAATCACACATTTGACACACATTTGCACATGAAGTTTTTACTGAAAAATCCCTGCTAATGGCCATTCCCTGCACATGAGCATCGTGTACTGAAGGGGCAAAACGTGCATCGGAAATGGTGCGGAAAAACTAAGACTTTAACGAATATGGCTCAGTGAATAATAGGGCCGTGTTTATTACGGAAAGATACATCGTGAGAATTCAACCGAAAACGTCACACTCAGCAACTTTAGAGGAAATTTAGTGCTGTTTGAGACAACTGGGCTGGTTCTAACTAAGGCAGGGGATGATGTCATTCATTGAAAGCACATTCTGCGCATTTGGATATTATTATGTGAGTGTAGACTGGTACTCTCTGGAACCGTAGACTCGATTTGTCACGTCATGATAATGGGTCATATCCTATCTGTTACCTAGACTTGAACATGTTCTCCTTGACAAAGGAATGTCTGTTTTCTGCTCCGAACATGTCCTCTTTAAAAGGAATTTTATCTGTATTTGAACATGTCCGGATTCTAAGTTGTTGTTTGTAGATTTTTGGAAGGCCACTTTGACAAGGAAGGAAGTGAACGATACCATGCACGTCTGACGTGGCTGCAACAAGCGGCGTGAACTCTCCTCATTACTTTGTCCTGTATAACACACATTGCGGGTCTGCGCAACAGCAGAGTCGTACAACGTCATTGCCCAGGAAGAATTTAGCAATATTCCAGTGGGTGAAGGACTTCAACGATTGTGTTTGGGTAGATAACTCATTCATATGTTGTCCGTTGTTTTGAATGAGTGAGTGAGTATATGTAGATTAACTCTGCAGTCATCAATATCCCAATACCCCAGCGGTTTCTGTCACCTGGTGTGGCAGTACTCGAGTCCAACCCTTACAGTTTCTGTCACCTAGTGTGTTTTGTCAGTACTCGAGCCCAAGCCCTGCAGTTTCTGGCACCTAGTGTGTTGTATCAGTATTCGAGGCCAACCCCTGCAGTTTCTGTCACCTGGTTTGTCGGTACTCGAGCCCAACCCCTGCAGTTTCTGTCCCCTGGTGTGTCTGTACTCGAGCCCAACCCTTGCAGATTCTGTCACCTGGTGTGTCGGTACACGAGCCAAACCCTTGTTGTTTGTGCTTGCCAGATGAGCAGCTACCCAGAAGACACAAAAATCCACCAGGTCAGATATTGTGAGTATCCGATACCCGTTTAAGATTTCAGGCTCGTAGCACCGCCATTTTAATTATATTTTTCGTACAAACCCGATAGGTTGCAAAGGTTTATTTTTTAGCAACAATCATGTGTGAACTCGGACTTTTTTATGGTGGTAGCTACGCTCCTGGATCTCAGTGTTGCAACGCTCGCCGTTGTTTCAGAGAACACGTCGAAGCTGTTGCTACTGGGTGCGCGGACGGACACACACAAAATACGCCACAGATGCACATATTCTGGGATATTCTGTCCCCCGTATTTTGAACAGGGTTATGGTAAGACGTAATATACACGTGCATAGGTCACTGCTAGACCTGGTAAATCAGTTTCAGAGCGGATTAGGGCGGCTAAGTCCGCTGTATTCCCTGAACAATGTTGTGTCTTTTGGGCGTGCCACACAACCAGCATCGAGGGTTTGATTCACGGATATCTTCGGCTTGTCACATTCAGACTGAGGTATGGACAAAGGTATGAAATATGTACGTCAGTTCGGGTTGCCATCAATCAAGCTGACATGCGCTTATATAACAGGAATACCGCATGCATCTCTGAACCAAAGTCAGATTTAATTCTTTGAAGGCTTCATTGAAAGGAAATCCTTATAATTGACGTCATCTCCCCGGAAACGATCGAATTCCAAAATTATCCAGATAACACAAAGTAGAGGCTAGTGTTTGTCACGTGCATACCATGAGGTCATTTGTCACGTTTATGTCTATTAAGTCAGGCTTTAATCATCTCAATCAATCCCGATGGAAAATATTTTCACCGACATCTTGTCTCTCTTTTTATACAAGGCACGAATTACGTTTATAGGCCTCAGTGAATCCCAGGTTTGATCAATGTTTCGAGAATGAAATTTTTGATCGGCACTTGCCTAGCGGTACGTAATCGCTTCCTGACAGGTTCGTACACTTGGGACACTTGAAATTGAGATCAAAGGTACTGTAGCTCACCTGATTCTTAACATGAAGAATACGACACGTGTTTCTCCAGAACATAGACATACTGACACGCGATTGGCTGGAAGTGACGTTCACATCATCCTCATGAATTCATCCTCAATTCAAGTCAGTCACTGTCAAAATTACTAGTACCTCAAATATTTTAAACCCTGAAGTCTCAAATGAGATGACGCGAAAAAGGGGTACGCGTGAAGGTTAAAGTTCAACGAATGTGAAAGAAATGAAAACACAAAATACGCCACAGATTTTCGCTCTCATCTCAGCAGAAATCGCAGTCTAAGTAAACTTGGTGCATTTCGTTACACTCTACCACTGAGTCTAACAAAGCCTAGTAGAAGGTCGCGTCAGGTAACCTTTGAGCGACCAATGACCGTCCAGTCAAACGCGAGACGGTTAAATAGATTTAACCAATCAGACAACGGCTACTATTTAGGGATCGGAGGGACTTTCAAAATTTTCATGGCACTGACACAGATCTCTATATAACACAATTATTTGACCTGCAGTATATACACTTTGGGGTTTCTGTTGACATGGTTACCATTAGCTAATATTTCCGCAAGATGACATCCTTGAATATTGCCCCCCCCCCCCCCCCCACCCTCAAAAAAACAAAAAACCCCAAAAAAACAACAACAAAAAACAAAAAACAAAACAAAAAAAACCCCAAAAACAAAACACGTTTACTCACCGTTGGGTACGAACCTTTTTGAGATATAAAGTTCAAAAGGTATGTGCGAATGTCCACTTTCGCGATTTGGTAAGCTGTGTTCTGGTTGTTTTGGTCAATCTCAAAGGTTACCTGACGCGACCTCCCATAAGCTAAGGTTTTGTTAGAGTCAGTGGTGGAGTGTAACGAAAAGTACTGGGGAAAGGTTTACTTAGATTGGCAGAAGTCGGTATGTTAAATGCAAGCGACCTCCGTTGGACGTTTTGGGTATTCAAGGAGCCAATCAGCTAAAGTGCGTCACAAAAATCCATCAGTTCGAGTCCCCGTGTTTTTGTGTCAGATCAAATCTGCATGAAACCAAACTCACATTCGCGCACTCAAGCACTCCCACATTCACACACACTCTCTTTCCATGTCTCTTTCTTATGTGTAAGTGTATAGATATAAATTATTTCGTATGTTTCTTAAAACAATAAGTTCCAAAGCTGTGTTCCACTGGATAAAGGTCATTTTCTGCGCAATTCCGCTGTTTCCGGAATGTTCGCGCAGCTTCCGCTGCAGTGTGACAACATGGTGACAGTGTGCGCCAATCAGGTTGATTTATAGCCGTTGTTTGACTCCGGTGTGTTGATATAAATCAGCTGAAAGTAGGGGACATGGCCCACATCCAAGTGTTATGCTTGTGGTGACAGATCACACGTTTCCACCTCCGTCCGGTGTCATACGACCAATGAACCACTTGTTTAAAGTCAGTCTGAAGTTTATCATTTCAGATTTCATAATATCCGCCGTTTGTTTACTAACACAACTAGGTTGTAGCTTGTTTGTGCGAAAAATAATACAAAGATAAAAGCTGAAGCTTCATTTGTCAAGGAAACGTTCTATATTGTATGATTTTCGTAAAAATCTTCCATATCCTCTGAAGAAATGCATTAGCTAGGGGTGCTGCTGGGAGTAGTTATTTTAATTAAGTAAATTGTATATTCAGATAAATTTAGTTATCATCCCTAAATATTTTGATATTTTTAATTTGAACTTTTCACCGGAATGTTAATATGTAAGAGGCAATTAACCAGAACTGTTTTATTTACGAATTTGAATAATCGAAAATATTTAACTCCAACACATATTGCACATCTGATTCAAATATATATATATGCATATATCGTTAATAAAGTAGGAGATATTGGACTTACAAGATTAATAAAATGTAAATGAGGAAGCCTATGTCTAGGGGGATGAAGAGAATTTAAGGTAACGTGTAACAATTTATTTCATATATATATGAAACCTTTTTTTCACTTTTCTCATACGGACTGGTTTTGGATAGTAGTATGGCCGCAAAAATGGAATATCCGCTACTTTGTTTGAATGGTATAGTATGCGTCAGCTGCCAAATACCGGTATTGGTGAGAATAACACGAACTACTCAGCTGCTCGTATAATACCCCTTGCTGGGTTGTCAGTCGCCATAATATGCCATAGCCTTTGAAGTTCCATGGCCACGATATGTTATTTATATACGTACATTCACGAAATGATTATTTTCTTTAATAATGACACGTAAATTATTGGACATGTTTTTCCTGTGTGTTTCCGATTGTTCAATAAAACAATAAGTGACTACATGTGACCACCAGTTTGACCGAGACGCTTTCAATGACTCTCTTGATCCAAATGGCTCGCCAGACAACCGGATGATACGCTGTATCACCTGTCAGTCATGCTTCACCACGATACTGCTCAAGGACAATGGGTTGTTTGTTCGTCAATGATTGTGTTAGAAATATTTCACCTGCACATGGAAATGAGAAATCTGAAGTGATCATTGGCTATCAGTTTCTAGACTGGACATACCGGACATTAGGAGGTATGCTGACAACATTTCAGCTTTTTCTGACTTGTGTTATGACGAAGTCGAACATTGAAAAAAGGGGTTTTGTATGCATGGCCTTGATTTTGGAAGCTCTCATAGCGCTAAGAGAGTCGCAAGTGCCATACAGTAACATTAATTCACGACTATCTTAGCGCTAAGAGAACTTCGAAAATCTAGTCCCAGGAGTTAACATATCAACGTCGGCAGCTACCTATCAAAGATGTCTGTAAGCGCTGGTAGATAAAAATATGTTTCTAGATAAATACTGTGAGAGGACTTAAACAACATACATTAAAGTGAACATGATTTGAACAAATATGTAGAAATTTTAACTTCCAACGTGTGACAGAATTCAAAATTACTGTCATAAAAACGTCAAAATGTGTAGCCTTGGAAAATGGACTGCGGGGGTTGTGTCTCTATACAATACGTATACCAAGTACATATCTAACCGCTATAGCTGAGAAACGACCTAAAGACTCCCTTTTAATATGGATACTCTGAATGCCAGACTTACTCTTGGAGCGAACTCGGGTAGTTTGAGAGAGTGAGTGAGTATAGTTACGTTTTTAACAATCGCTGCATGGTTTCGCTGTACCTGAAACACGATGTGTTGTCAACCAAGTCGGCGAGTCTGACAGTTCTAGCCCGAAATTCATGGGTAGGTACCGTTTGAGGCTCATGAATACGGGCATATGGTACTGACAAATCTAAGGCCATGACCAATACGAATTTGGATTTCATTCAAAGCTAATTTCATCTTCGTGGCTGAGGGACGACCATACACTGCTGAAAACTGCAGCGTGCATGATGACTAGGATTCCGGTCACGACTGGAATTTGCGGTGACATTATCTGTGCTTTTTGACTTTTCACGTCAGTACAAAATATTTCAGAATCCCATTTTTATACAGAACAATAACAATATAGTCCTTCACTTCTGACGTATGACATATTCTGTCTGTGTCGACTGTTCGAGAGCCCGGATAAAACATCACGGTGACACAGTTTCATGTGACTCTTCACGTGATAACTTCCGTTTGGCTGAGACAGACGTACCTCCCGTAATGTGTTTGTTTTTAACGGGTACCATTTAGATCGCATGATATTTTGGTTCAATTGAGCTCTTAAAGACGTCTTTGTGATCTGCCATCTGTGATCTGTCATACTGAGCACTTGGTGAAGTTATCAGGATCCTCTCAAGTTACTCGTACAGTTTCTGAATATTTGAGCATTTAGTGACTTATCATTAAAACACAAAAAAACAAAGCACTTTTAAGAGTGGAAAGATGGACACACACACGCGCCCACATATACACGCTGACACAGACACGCACACAGACACACACACAGAGACACGTACACAGACACACACAGACACACGCACACACACTAACACACACACACACACACATACAAACGTGTTTTATATACATTTTATGTATACTACCCATCAAAAGTTTAAAGTCACTAAAAACACTCACACTGGGAAAACAACTGCAAACCTAATGCAGATTAATTGCAACGAGGATCATTAATAAAATTGCTGAAAAGCGTGTGCTAATATCGTGCATGCGAACAACTGCGTTCTTGTGTAAATGTTTCATTAGAATTTGCCATTTTTCTCAATAACAATGGGCAGTATATATGTGTTTCCTGTTACAATGTTTTAGTTAATTATTTCATTTATGATATAAATCATCTGTTTCCAACAATCTTCATTAAAATATGCAATAAGAAAATCAATGAGGAGGGTCACCACTCGCGAACCGATGTTTTAAAACGAGGCTGTTGTTTGGTGTAAAGCCCTCTGTTGACGACTTTGATTCGCTCAAATATGGCTGACTAGGCTGAACCATTGAAAACCCTGAATGACATCGACTCCATTCACAAAATAGCTTACATGGGAACTCATCCATGAGATTGATAATTGCACATCGACACCTTGCAAGAGTCACGTTGTCTGTATTGGAAAGAAAGGTTTATCTATATGTGATTTATCCTCGACAGCATTTAGCTCCCTTAGATATTAAGGCATTATCGGATTTTTCTAAATGATCTTGAAACTCTATATCCTAATTCTGCCAGGTCTTGATATATGAGCATGTAATCAAGGTTTACACCACAAAAATGCCTTGACATATATAAGCACTGTCAATGGAACTGAATCTGGTCTTAAATAGAAATTGTCAATAAGCCATAGGCACCTTGGGACCTACTGTCTCAAAATATTCATGATTTTCATTTTCTTATCAAATGTATATCAACAAGCAAGGCCTCCTGATAGTATATATAAATATAATTTTACGTGCCACGGTTTATAATACACCCTTTAAAGTTATGCGTTTGACCTAGTGAGATAATATTCGCGATGACCCAGGTCACACCAGGTCAGTCACCTGTTCTTGGCCTCCATTTTACACAGAAATGACATTCTTACTTATCAAAACACACAGTGACGTTTCGTTTCCACCCAAATGATCTCCAGGAATGACTCCTGTGTGGATTTCACCTGGCGTAAGTACACCTATACTGTAAAACCTGGTTTATCCGGACAATACTTGTGTACGAGTAGATACAGGTAGTGAGTTGTGTTTTATACCGCTTTCACCAATATTCCCTGAATATCACGGCTGGGGACACCAGAAATGGGCTTCACACAACATGCTCATGTGGGGAATGGAGCCCGGGCCTTCTTCGAACGTTTTAACCTCAAGGCTACTCCACCGTCACGTGAATACGGTGGCTGAAGTCAAGTCAAGTCAAGTATTTTTATTCCGTACGTAGGCCACAGGCCCATATACAGTATATACGCAATTGTTACAAATATAAGTTAATTATTACAGGGTATACATATCAATGGTACATGTGGATTGTATTAACAGATTCTTGTCACTATAAATATAACATTGTGATATAAACATATATACACACAAATGTAAATATATGGTTAAAATGTACGCACCTGTGGTTTGAAGAAAAATTATTGAAGTTTGATTGTCCTGCTTTTATAAGCATGATAGATATATTTACATAAATTTCTTAAAGTTGTTTCATTGTTCGTTGATAACAGAGACTTAAATTTATAGTAGGTTGGTTGTTTCTGATATATACATGGCAAGTATTTTAATCTTAGTGCGTTATATTCAGTACATGTAAAGATGAAATGGTACTCGTCTTCTACACCTAGATTACACAAAGGGCAGCTACGTTCAGCAACCTCGACATTCAACCATCTACCTTCATTATACTTTATGGCTGAAGTGACATCTCAAAGCAAACCCAATGCCCATAATAAGTGAAAACTCGTTAAGTCGGACAATAAGCGGCTTTCCCCCAAAAAAACAGTGAACCTCGTTAATCCAGACACAGTATTTACCTATGCAACAAAAGGCCGTTAACCAGACTTCACCACTTATAATGAAATGAACCAGAGCCTCCTTTCAAAAAGCGCTATGGTGATCGTAAGTCACTAAGGTAACCTTAAGTAGTGCAATGTTGAAGAAAGGGAGATAAGCTCAGCCTTAGTAGAGGCTGCTTCGTGAAAGGACTGGCGTGCTTTTGGATTAACGTTTATGACCTTTTTCATTAACGCCAGAAGAGGTTTCCTATTTTATTAATATTAAAACGAACGAAATCAGCTCTGCAGGAGGCATTCGTAAAAGCATCAAGACTGGTCCTGTATTTTTTGTTTGTTCAAGCTTTTATAATAACTCAGTTCTGAGAAAAAAAACTGCCAGGCACAAGAAAGAATATTATCATCTAAAATCAGTATATGATCTAACACCAAATAACGTCACTAGACCTGTGAAGATCCGGGTTAGAATTGATCTTCAGTAAGAGGTGACTAACGTGGTCAGGCGGTCAGGCCCGCTGACTTGGTTGACACGTCATCGCACCGCAGTTGTGTAGATCGATGCTAAATTCACTCACTTACTAACACTTCTGGACTACAGTTGTCGGCAAAACAATGAAAGATTCGGGTCCAAAACACATTCATGACCTCCATATCACATACACTCTAGTAAAGTTTCACCCCTCTATTGAAGTCGCTTGTCTTCCAAAACTTACATTGATGACACCGCCAGTTAGTCAACAGAAGATGTAACCTAACTGTTAAATTCGTGTATCTTATGAAAATATTGAATGAAACGTTAGTTTGTAAATTAGTTAGTTAGTTAGTCATTCAGCATCAACTTATTTGGAGGCTGGGTGAGCATAGGTTATTCAGGTCGACATGGCGACAGTATCCGCCTGCCGGTGGTGTAGCGAGGTGTCGGCTTACCTGTGCCATCCCGACAACTACCCGACTGTACCGGCCCAGACAGACACAAAGGTCACGTATCACGTGACTCCTCAGGGCGCCCCTTACTACACGACATGTCATGGTTCGCGTCGCTTCTATGTAACATTTGAAGATGTCGCTTAATGGCCCAGCAAATGTCATTTTAACGACAATTACCCCCGTATGACAACATAGCAGGTTTAGCATTATCATTATTGAGTCAGTAATATTTGAAGTGACGTTGTAACACGGTCCATGTGAACAGGTGGATGCACTGAAACATACAGGCGCTTTGAGAGTGTGAGAAAAGCTGATGTACGATTTAAGTGTTACGCATATCTCGATCTATACGATGGGTTTATCACAGTCGGGATTTATTTTCAAAACGGCGTTTCAAATGTATGTTTGTATTCTCGCTTGCAGGAGATACCGGTTAAAATGTAAAACCTATAAGTATTTTCGATAAACGTTTTACAGCAAAAGTAAAATTATTTACATGCGTATACCCAGTAGGTGCCTTTGTTACATTAAAGGTGGTATTGTGTGGATGGATGTTGTGGGTAGTTGTCTCCATTTTCTATGACTTTTAAAAGATTTTCTTTGTCTTTGAAAACTATTCTCCTTTGACACTTGGCTACCTTATACGTTATGCCAAGATAATGCTGTCACAGTCGATTTTTCTCCCAGGTAAATAAACATAGTACACGGCTTTACAAAGCTGCTTTAAATTATTTCAGCAATTAATTCCCTGTACTGCTACTTATTAATAATGAGCTAGAATGTGCTTTACATGTTCGCCTACAACCACGGTAACAACAATTTTCCATATAGTGTTACCGCGTGTACATTCAAGACGGCCGACTAAGGTAGAAAGTTACCTAGCAACATTTGGGATCGGAGGTCGACAATGACGACAATGTGACTACATCGAGTAACACGTGTTGTCACAGACACGATGTGCCCGCAAAGCCATGTCCTCCTTGAACCGGATTAAAACATTATAAAAGGAAGATACCTAAGACGCCGGGTCAGATGACTGACGTTATTCAACTGCTGTGCATGAGTTATCGCCCTTGATAAACGTCGTTCGGCGTTCGTCACCGTTACCAACAAGAACCAGAATAACACGAGTTGGTCACGCACGTCAACATGGTTGTACTATATACATGGTAAAGCAAATGAATTGTTCATGCGCTTGAACAGAGGTTTCATTCAAACCAATCGGAAGTAAACTGTCTGACAAACAGTCAGAGAGAGAGAGAGAGAGACAGAGAGAGACAGAGAGAGAGACAGAGAGAGACAGAGAGAGACAGAGAGAGTTTGGGTTGAATTTTGTAAACTTTAAGACAAGTTTCCCGGCCTCGAGAAGATAATCAAATGTCATTGTTCATTTATGTTTTGGTGAGTTAAGTATACGTTCAGCTGATAAAGGTACAGTACCGCTGTCACACATGTGTAAGCATACAGTGATGAACGGTTGAGAGCTGGTGATTTACAAGGTAGTGGACGTCTGACGTGCAAGGGTGCGGACATACTGGTCCCAAGAAGAGTCTGCAACACTTCTGTTCTTACTTAGTTTTGTAAAAGGTATTGCGCTATGTCAACATTGTCCAAACTGAAATCAAACATCTGCTCCTTATCTACCAGCTGAGTACCGACTGATGTCTTGTGACGTTGGTCTGTTTGTGTGTGTGCGAGCTTGCGTGCGTGTGTGTGTGAGGGAGAGTGTGTGTGTGTGTGTGTGTGTGAGAGAGAGAGAGAGAGAGAGAGAGAGAGAGTTTGGGTTGAATTTTGTAGACTTTAAGATATATTTCTCTAAAATTGAATTCGAAGTTTGGGTTTCTGAAGGAAGTTCGTGCCGTCTGTTCACAGGAGTCTCCATGACCGCAGTGTACTCCCCAGGGTACTATAACGCATCACTAATAACGTTAACAGTGTTTCGGAAGTTATTTCTGGACTTACAAGTGTCTTCGTACACCCGCCGAGTGTGACTTCAATCTTTCTTCCCAAGTCCTGCTGGCGGGAGGTGTTCCTATGTATTGATTGCACAACTAAACCCCCTTGGAAACGGGCCAGGTGCAATCGCTGGATTGAAAGGTGGTCTGAAAGAGGAAATAGATAATAACATTTACACGAGAGTTATGTACGGATGATTATTCAAACAGGTTGTTTCAAGTGTACTATACACGGGAGTACTCGCTTCACCTCGGCGGAGAAGAATTTCCATGGTAATCAAGAATTACATGGGTTATAAGTACAGTCTCATCAACCCCGGGGTAGAGACCAGGTTGCAGTGTCGATGCTCAACAAGTCTCTCTTCTCCCTATCTTACCCTCCCTCGCACACATGCACGTACGCGCGCACGCACACGCACACGCACATGCCGACGTGGTAATGATGTTATAAGTGACCGGTTCCGAATGAATGAATGAATGAATGAATGAATGGGTTATTTGTCCCACGGAGGATGTGTATTGTTTAAACTCAAAACCGTTCCACAGCAGTCTAAGAAAACTTACACTAAGCATTATTCGTTACCCTCCTTCACCGAGTCTAACAAACCCTAGTAACGGCTAATGCTGCAAGACACAAATGACAAGTGTTCCAAGGTCAAGGCCGCAGAACAGTCAGCGTGTTGTGTGGCCACCATTAGCATCAATGGTTGCTTGGCATCGGCGTCCCATAGACTGGACCAGATTCTGGATAAAGTGCCTGGGAGTGAGTTGGTACTCTTCCCTTAAGGCCAGAAACAGAGCAGGTAACGTCTGTGGCTGAGGGTCACGCTGTCGCACACGACGATCCAATTCGTCCCACAAATGTTCAATAGGGTTAAGATCCGGTGATCGTGAGGGCCAATCAAGAGCCTGAACGTTGTTTTAAGCAACTACATCCCTGTTTATTCTTGCTGTATGTGGCCGAGGGTTATCATGCTGGAATATGACGTTCTGACGGTTCATGGAAGGAAGGACATGAGGCCTGATGATTTCAACACTGTGACGTCAAATTGGACCTGAATGAGATCTGTCCTGCCACTGTATGAGATGCCAGCCCAAACCACGACACTTTCACCACCAAATCTATCCACTTCCTGTACATAATTTGCAGCGTAGCGTTCGTTACGGCGTCGATATACACGCGCTCTGCCGTCGGGATGTCGCAGGATGTAACGTGACTCATCAATGAAGGTAACAGTTCTCCACCTTTGTAATGGCCATAGGAGATGTTGGCGACACAACTGTCTGCGATGTTGCTGATGTTGACATCTAAGGACAGGTCCTCGCAAAGGTCTTCTGGGACGAATAGCGGCCTCACGTAAGCGGTTCCTCACAGTCTGATCAGAAATTGTTCTGAGTCCGGGCACTACCGATTTTGTGGAGGATGCTGTGGTAAACCAAATGTGGTAGCGCAAATGTCGAAGCCGAATAAACCTGTTCTAGGCATGACTTTAACACCAAATGTAAGGTTGTCAACTGTCGCAAGAACATTGAAACCCCCCGAATTTTATTGGAAATGATGCATGGAATGTGAGTGCAAAAGGAAACGCACGAACTTCTTCCCGTTCACGATTCATTGCATTTATTGAGCAAAACAGATTTTGGTACGTTTTTGGAGAGTTGTCCTCAGGGACAATGGATTCAACCTCGGCAGACAGCGTTCACCACAGATATACCGATTACATAGACACCAGTGTTCGAAAAGATACGTGTTAAAATACAACCTATGCGTTTCTTTTTTCAGTAGTTTATTTCCACAAGCTGTCAACATGGAATATTACATAAAATGCTATTTCAGCGACTGTTTACTCACTCTTGTGGCGTGTTCCATGTCCACCTCACGGAAGCGATCGTATGGAAACTAGCATTCGGAATCGTTGAGAACATCACAATATCTGTATGTTATACTTTCATGTACATAATATTTGAGTACATTTCTTTCCGTTGAATGCAGTATAGTGCAACATCCGTTTTCAAAATCCTGGTTTGAAGGTTAAAGTACGATTTGTTACAGACATGGATAATATGACATGTCTATTTGCTCCCAGTATATCAACTGGTTTTAAACAGGAACAGTACGACTCATGTAGATATGACTATCCGCCCTGTTTCTTGAATCATTGAACAATGTTCCGCCACTAGAATGTATGTATGGGGATGGGTACATCGTGGTGTGTGTGGTTGGGGACGTGTTTGTGGGATTGTTGTGTAGGTGAGTAGGGGTGTGTTGGAGATACGCGCTCAATTTAGCTATTGAAGCCGTTAAACAAACTAAATGGCAAGAAACTGTTTAAATGGTTTACAAAACACTGCATAACGCATGAACATACATTGCTAGCGTATATCAGCTTTACCGCGTAATTCCCTAAATGTTTGTAAGTGCCCGATGATTATAACCATAACGGATGTCAGGGACAAAAAGTAATCTGGAGTAAACGCTCCGATTCGCATAAATGCACTCCGTTTGTAACAGTTATCTGCCCTTGGTTATATTTTATGTCCGCTTCTAATATTGTCCCTGCTATCACTTGCTATCACTTCCTTCACCTTTCCTACCATTTTGGTACAGAGTCTAGCAAACCGCATTGTTACCGTAGGACCAAAGCCCAAAGAATAATTTGTCTTGTATTGGTCCTGGTTTAAAAGTGAATGAATTTAGTTTTTAGCAGTATTGCAGCAATATCATGACGGGGACACCAGAAATGGGATTCACACATTGTACCTATGTGGGACATCGGGCCCAGGTCCTCTGTGCAAGGAGCGAACGCCTTAACCACTAGGCTGCCCCACCGTCCCTTAGTAACATATAGCCTGTATTCTTGTTTGCTCCGGCCGTGCGACCTCAGCTGAAGTTTAGATTCACTTAATCGATTTTCAAAGATTATGAACAATTTTCAGATGATGAGTTGAGGAACCTTTTCCCTGTAGAAATGTCAGATGTGAAGGTGGGCACTTTGAAATACTGGTGAAACAAAACCCAAACAAACAAACAGACAGACAGACAGACAGACAGGCAGGCAGGCAGGCAGGCAGGCAGACAGACAGACAGACAGACAGACAGACAGACAGGCAGGCAGGCAGACAGACAGATAGGCAAACAAACAAATAAACAACATCAATAAGTTTCTGATATTTAACCTTTTTTCCGATAAGTTGCTGACATTTAACCTTTTTCACATTTGAAAGTTCAAATACATAGAAATCATAGGACAAGTCTCTGAACCAAATTGAATTTCCTATGAACATCTGTTTTGGGCAAAGACTCGTGCCTGTCCTAAAAAGCGTCCTCAAAACTTCCTCTATCAGCCTCACTGATATGGAATCTTGGAGTAGCAGAAGCTAGCAGTAAACGCTGATATGAATGGAAATGTATTGTCTTGTCACAATTGATCCTAACCTGTGCCAAACACGACGGAGGACTGAGATACAAATAAAACAAGGATACGTCACGATGCACCACCGAAGTCAGGGAATCAAACCGCTGGGTCTTTCAGTCGCCTCTGTTGGGCAGTATCTTGGCCCAGTGGTCAAAGGTTCGATACTCACACGAGTACAATGTGTGAAGCCCATTTCTGGTGTCCCGGCCCTGTTTTTGCGAGAATATTGCTAAAAACCCACTCACTCATTCACTAGTCGCCTCTTTCTGACAAGCACTGTTGTTGAAGACCAGTTGTAACCCTCTTATAAGAGGTGAACAATCATTGCAGAATGAGGAATGCTCTTCAAACTCCCCACTGATGAGATATATAATTATGCAATGGATCAGCGATGCGAAAATCTGTGTGTGAAATTAATGAATAAATTTGATTAATACAAGAATCCAACTATCCAGGGTACCTCATCTGAAAAGGTGTCTTCACGTGATTTGTTTGTTTTTATTTTCAGTCACACTCTAGCTACACAACGGCACCATTAAGTCGCCTCTGATGACCAGGGCCTAGATTTTCGAAGCTCTCTTAGCGCCAAAATAGTTGTAAATTAATGCTTATGCATGGCACTTACGACTATCTTAGCGCTAAGAGAGCTTCGAAAACCCTACGACCAGGGCGTAGATGTTCAAGTGAGCTGCAATAGTGAACGGAAACTAGACCTGAATGAAGTACAAGGTTTAAAAGAATTCTTCAAAGCGTAACGTTACTATGCAGACCTTAAATTAAATGCGAAATTTGAAAGTCAATTTTACACCTCATATTGTAAACTGTTTAAGTTATCTTTGAATTAAACTTTATCATCTGAAAGCTATATTTACACTTACCACGATCAGTGTTATATTTTAATCTTCTGGAATAAAAATGGAAAGTTTGAAAAATATCATTTAATTTCTTTTTGCTATAGACTGTATTGTTTAGGATGTGTTTTGGCCCGATGGGAGTACCATAGTCTATGCCATAAGTTCACCTGGTCAGTGTGCAACGTCCAGATAATTCATCGGAAATCCGTGGCTTGCGTCAGATTCCACCAGCGACCACGTACCATCAGTCGACAGACCTTTAATCAGAATGAAATATCCGACCATCACGCCATTGTGTATGTGCATACAGCGTTTGTTCACGTCACATGAATTCATATAGACACGATTCTTCATCAGATTCACATGTGTGAGAACTGTGGGGGCGTGGGGCAGATCGTGAACTACTGGCGATCCATAACTGCGTTATAGTTGGAAATACGCAACATCCGTACATTGTCTAAACATTGACTTAAGTGCAATGGCACTTTCGCAGAGGAAGCAAATTACTTGAAAATAATTTCCTCACACGACCAATGACAATCTCCAAGCTGACTCATATATAATGTTGACAGGTCACGCGGTGCACGCACTCCATGTGAAATGTATTACCAACACAACAAATACACATCATATCCTCTGTTTGATCAACGTTGTATTCCACACAGCTAATCATGCAGAAGTAGCTTACATCCAGGCTGAGGAACAGCAGTACCGTCAGGAATGATGTTACGCCGATTTTACGTCTGAAAATAACAGACGCACGCACGCACGCATACCATATCAAAATCTCCCAAAATGGTTGGTCCATGAATATCAAATAGTTGTTATCGCATAATGAATATCAAATAGCTGATATAGCACAACATTCTGTTTTGAGCTCCTATGTTCCTGTTAAAGTAGGGGATCACGGCTCGAAAATAATTTTTCATTCCAAAACTGTAAGAGATATAAGTTTAAAATTACATGTATATTTGTATGCTACAAATGTGAAGTAGGAAACCCGAGAGGAAACGGGTGAAAACTGGTCCTCAGCAGGAGACGACATAGCGTGGTCAGCCTCTCTGACTTGGTTGACACATGCCGTCATATCCCAATCGCGTCGGGTAGGCACACTATAATGTATCTCCCTAGACGTGTATATTCGGGGAAGATCTGCGTTCATTGATGGCCAATCTATGGATGCTGTACTGCTGGAGGCATTGAAAGATAACGTTGTGTCACGCGGCATGGAACCGAATAAAAACAAAATGAAACGAAACAACCCCTACGGTCATGCTATCTGTTTCCCGTCAGAACATTCCAGAGACCTTTCCTTGAACAACAGGGAGTGTGAACATGTCGATGGCATGTCATCCCATCCCAACTGCTTTGACCGATGCTTACCTGTCAATTACGGGATTGTCTGATCAAGTATCTATTATACACACCGCTGTCACACAAGTGCAGTGCGTCCGTCGTAAAGAAAAAAATGAAAAAAAAGGGGGAAAAAATAATTGAAAAATTGAAAGAGTCGTCTAAAGTGCTGCAGTTCTTTGTGCTGTGAGTTGCTTACCTTGGGTGTCCCATCTCACCTACTCACTAACTTCAAACAAACTCAACGTCTGTTGTGGAACTTGTGTGCAGTGTTCTGGAAAGTTTCACCATGGTAACGTTTTGAAATTGTTTGTTTTCATCTTTTTATCAAACTTTTTTTGTCTTTTTCCAACTTTGGTTTGCAATATCCTATGTAATAACATGTTTGAGACTATGTGGGATACAGGATGTAAATATCGAACTATCCCCTGCCATTTGTCAAAGGCATTACGAATTACACAAAATACTCAGAACACTTCGAAAGGAGTGCGTTTCATCCTTACTTGTATACCACAAAACATGTTTCAAAGGACATTAAGGGTCCAGTCCCACAAAGAAATCTCACTAAAGAAATCACGTATACGAGATACGTTAGTGACATTTTGATAGCCGTGGACCTCGAAGTTTTTATGAATGTCCAGCTTCTTTATTCTCTGTAAGGCGACGTTTCGACATTGCTTCTAATGGTGTCAAACCTCTGTTAAGCTACTTTTAAATGACATTATAAATCTGAGTGTCCACAAGGACTGTCGTGTAAGAAATAAAGGCAGACGTGATCTCAAATGCTTTGTGTCAGTGTTACTGACCCAAAAAACATATAAGAGAAAAACTAATTAATATTATTTACCTACCACTAGAAACAGCAAACAAATTGCTAGGAAAAACAAAGATAAAAGATGGGCATTGAAATCCTGTGAACATAGTAGCCTTTGTACTGCTATATTTTGGGGCAAAATTAAAACGTAAAATCATTACATTTCTTTTCTGCGAAGCATTCACAGTACATGTTGAGACAATTTCAGTCCCGTTACAGTTTCCTAAACAACGCACAAACGATTCGGTGTAAAACCATCTAAAACAAAAGTTATGCTAGGCTATACAGTCATTAACAAATTCACTGTATTTACAACCAATACAGATAAGTACAAAGTAATCAAAATGCGTGTACTGATTGGAGTTGTAATACTAACTTTGATGTCAGTGCACTATTCTGGATTATTTTGGCGTTGTCCTACAACATTCCAGATTAAGACTGACTTCAACGGCATCAAAATATAGTAACTCCACGCCAATGCATAGACTGTATAATAACACAGTAATTATTATTACAACTACTTATTATCAAAATCTACTATGAACTTCTACTGATGCTTCACGGATCATTATAATACAATCACCTATTGTTTAACAATACATCACCACACCATGACACCATTACAACCCTCAAGGACAATAGGTTATATTACAGAATTGCCAAATACTTACAACTGCGTAGACACGACAATTAAATAAGCATCATTATCAATACTTGTTTGCTTGGGTTGATTTCATACATGCACAAGATGGGGGGTGGGGGTGGGGGTGGGGGGTTGTGTTCTTGCATAGCATAGCAGCGCTTCCAGACCCAGTGAGGGTGAGAGAGTAAGGTTTTAAGCCGCTTTTGGCAATATTCAAGCGATACCACGGAGCGGGACAACAGAACTGGAATTCACACGTTGTGCTCATGTGGGGAATCGAACCTGGATCTCCAATGTGACTTCGGCTACCGCGTTACCAACCCTACCCCACAGTCTCCTTCACTGAGGAAACAGCTTCATCACGCACCCTGGTAGGATGTAGAGCATGGTGTCCTCTTAGAAGTCCGAGTTAAATTACACCTCTTCCTGTTCATCTTGGTGGACAGTGAGTGTGAGTGAGTGAGCGAGTTTGGTTCTACGCCGCTTTTAGCAATATTCCAGCGATATCATGGCAGGGTCACCAGAAATATGCTTCACTCATTGCACACGTGGGGAATCGAACCCGGGTCTTGGTGTGAACGCTTCAAGCATTAGGCTTACTCTGCGTCCTGAGTGAGTGAGTGAGTGAGGGGGTACTTTTTACGAATACTCTCAATACACATTTCCGTCCGAGTGACCAACTATGAAATGTATACAGTCTCTCTTCAGGACTCAGGACCACAGACGGGCAGTTTTCCTCACAATTCCTGAACCGGATTGGTTCTCCTTTTGTTTAGCTCATTCCGCAATGCTGAAGTTCTAAATTTCTTTCACGTTCTGAATCTCCCTCAACACTGGGAATTCTTTAATATATAGAAGGATTTTTTCTCTATCAAAGGTATATAAATGTAGACACAAGAGATACAAGATTTCCATGGCCCTTTTCAGTTGTGGGTCCTGCTATCAACTGGCAAACTGTAGCCCAAATCGGGTTGCGCGGCATAGAGAATATGATCAGTCTTCTTGTACGAGAGCGAAGCGACCAAAGATTTTCAACGTACGTCCCTCGCTCCGGTTCGAAAAATATTTTTCACGTCAAAATAAAAGATCAACACCTTTAAAGGTATACACCCATTTCTTCACTAGGTTGTTCCCTCAAATTTCCACCCCAATGTTGAATAATTTGCCACATGAAATGTATTTTTTTCAACATTTTAAGGCCAATCGTAGTATATCAGATCGTTCTTCGCCTCCATTCCATTTTAAGTGATAGTATTGGTTTCTTACATCATAATTGTCCTTGTTTACATTTTGAAGTTATGCAGAGCTGATATGTCCTCCAAACATAGGTCTATTTTCCGAAATGATCACTGTAACTTGTGCTCTCGTATGATGAATCACTAGATCAATCGTTGATTATTTTATATCTTCACTGTAAATGACAAAAGGTATTTTGGCTATACTATCGATGATGATTGTCGCAAGGTGTCGCTTGTTCAGTCATGACACGTACTTCATTCATTTTCCTTCACGTGTGAAACATGGAAATCATACGGTGCCCATTTCATTGACGCGTCACTATGATGTAGGCGTGTAGGTGAAGGTGTCTGGACAGACTATCCACGGATTAATAATACAGGCAAGCAACTGTCGGTGGATGTGATGTAGTGTAACGACCCTTACCACCCGATCCGTTAACACTCAACCACCTCAGACAAACAGCATGGGTTGCAGGGAACACGCCCTCCCTTGGATGTTCCACATGACCATGGACCATGATCAGCATGCATATTTCCATCTCTATGCTATGCAGCCATGGACTATAGTGAAACTCCTATAAATACAAGCACTGTAAACTCAGTACCCACACAGTTTAATACTTCATGAGTTATCTCCCTTCCACATGACGCATCACACATTCTTGTAACAAGAGTATAAATTTTATTGTCGGTTGTACAATTCATCAGGTAAACAAGTGAAGAGGTGTGATAATAATACTTAAGAACCTATACATGTAGGTATCAAAATATTCTTGACAATGAATCTTCATCAAATAATTATATTTTGGGCAAAACTTCACTGTCTCAAAAGAGATGGAATACTAATGCGTACCAAGCAAGGCAAATGCTGTCGTTAGAAGCACAGGCGAATTTCAAACTGAATTTGTATTCGACAAAAAAAATATAATTTGGAATGTTTAGAGTAGCAAGCACCAACTGCCACAATCTACATGACTGACTATTTTCAAATATTAATAAAACAATGAAGCATAATGAAGTCCCTACTTTGACATCTCTATAAACAATTTGTGCTCTGAACAATTGCTGGGAAATGGACGGAGTCAAGGTAAGGTGTGGTTCTGCAGGGTGAGGGGGAAGTTTTGACGGGATTGAGAGTTGTATGAGTGTTCAGTATTTGCAGATGGGGTTTTCGGAGGAAGGTGGTGGTGTTCATGTCAGAAAACTATAGGCAGGCTTCAGAAGACAGGGTTTCAGTAGTGTCAGAATCTATAGCCAGGTTCTGGGGGCAGGACATTTGATCATGTCAGGATCTACAGGCAGGGTTCTGGAGGCAGGAGATTTGATTGTGTCAGGGTCTAAAGGCAGGGTTCTGAAGGCAGGACATTTGATTGTGTAAGAATGTACAGGCAGGGTTCTGTAAACAGGAGATTTGATCGTGTCAGAATTTACAGGCAGGGTTCTGGAGCCAGGGGCCTCAACTGTGTCCAGATCTACAGGCAGGGTTCTAGAGGCTGGACATTTGATTGTGTCAGGATCTACAGGCAGGGTTCTGAAGGCAGGACATTTGATCGTGTCAGAATCTACAGGCAGGGTTCTGAAGGCAGGACATTTGATTGTGTCAGGATCTACTGGCGGGGATCTGGAGGCAGGAGATTTGATTGTGTCAGGGTCTACAGGCTGGGTTCTGAAGCCAGGACATTTGATTGTATAAGAATGTACAGGCAAGGTTCTGTAAACAGGAGATTTGATCGTGTCAGAATTTACAGGCAGGGTTCTGGAGCCAGGGGCCTCAACTGTGTCCAGATCTACAGGCAGTGTTCTAGAGGCTGGACATTTGATTGTGTCAGGATCTACAGGCAGGGTTCTGAAGGCAGGACATTTGATCGTGTCAGAATCTACAGGCAGGGTTCTGAAGGCAGGACATTTGATTGTGTCAGGATCTACTGGCTGGGATCTGGAGGCAGGAGATTTGATTGTGTCAGGATCTACAGGTTGGATTCTGGAGGCAGGACATTTGATTGTGTAAGAATGTACAGGCAGGGTTCCGTAGGCAGGAGATTTGATCGTGTCAGAATCTACAGGCATGGTTCTGAAGCCTGGGGGCTCAACTGTGTCAGGATCTATTGGCACGGTTTTGGAGGCAGGCATTTGATCATGTCAGGATCTATAGGCAGGACTCTGAAGGCTGGACAATTGACTGTGTCAGTATCTACTGGTGGGGTTCTAGTGTCAGGGGAGTTTGATTGTGTTGGGATCTGCAGGCGTGGTTCTAGAGGCAGGACATTTGATCGTGTCAGGATCTACAGGCAGGATTCTGTAGCCAGTGGGTTCAACTGTGTTGGGATCTACAGATGGGGCTCTAGAGGTCAGGGCAGGCTTCTGCAGCCACGGGGTTCGATTGTGTCAGGACCTACAGGTTGGGCTGTGGAGTCAGGATCAGGGTTCTGGAGGGGGGACAGTTGATCATGCTGGAATCTACAGGCAGGGTTCTGGAGGCAAGACATTTGATCATGTCAGGATTTACAGATGGGGTTCTGGAGGCAGGGGGTTTGATGTGTCTGGACCTGCATAGAGTGTTCTGGAGACATGGGGGCTTGAGGCAGTTCTCTCTAGTCAGGTTTTCTGAAGGTGGTGTGGTGTGTTTATGTGAGGGTCTGCAGGGGTTGATCATGTCAGATTCTGCAGCTGCGGGCTGGTCTTGTTAGGATCTACAGGCAGATCTCTCGAGGCAGGTTTCTGAAGGGGTCTGTGAGGATCTGCAGACAGGGTTCTGAAGGCCTGGGGTCATTCATGTGAGGATCTGCAGACGGGGCTCAGGAGGTAGAGGATTGTTCATATGTGTCTCCAGGCTGGAATATTCTGTGATAATTGAGTTGAGTGACTCTAAGCTCTCCCCGAAGTCCGTGGTCTCCATCCCATCAATTTGTGTGTAGTGATGAATGTGGGCCTACATAGGAAAGAAAACATTGATGTATAATACATATATGTGAATTATTTTCTCCTGCCATTGGTGTAACAGTCAAAAGAATAATTATGATGTGAATATTCGATGCTGTAAGCCAAGCTACTGCTTAGTGAGTACTGGCTACTAGATGCTGATTACTTGGCCTGCTACCAGGTGCTGATTACCTTGGCAAAATGTGCTGATTATTTACCTTGTAGTTGGAAATTACTTATCTACTAATAGACTGATTACTGTCTGATAGAGGATAATTTCCAGGCTACTAAACTAGTTGTACCTGTCTACTAAAGATGATGGTCTGGGTGATAGGTAGAGATAATTTTGCTACTGTGGGTGATTACCTGGCTATTGGGTACTAATTTCTGGGGTACTAGGTTGTGATTACCAGGCTACAAGATCATGATTACTGGGCTACTAGTGATGATTACCAAGTTACTAGTGATGATTACAGACTACTGTATGGTGATACCAAGCTACAAAAAGTTTGATTACCAGATTACTATGGGTGATTACCAGGCCACTAGATGGTGATTACTGGGCTACTAGGTACTGATTACTAGACTACTATGTGTGACCACCCAGCCACTAGGGGTGGTTATCTGGCTACAAGGTGGTGATTACTAACCTATGAGACAGTGATTTGCAGGCTATAAGGTGGTTATTAGCACGCTACTAATGGTGGTTACCAGGTTACTGGGTGATGATCCCAGGTTACTAGTGGTGGTTACCAGGTTACTAAATGGTGATTACTGGGCTACTTGATAGGGAATACCAGGCTAATAGGTGTGATCACCATGCCACTAGTGGTGGTTAGTAGGTTACTAGATAGTGATTACCAGGCCACTAGTGGTGGTTACCGTGCGACAAGGTGGTGATTACTAACCTACTAGATAGTGATTAGCAGGCTACTAGCGGTGGTTACCAGGTTACTAGATGGTGATTACTGGGTTACTAGGTGGGGATTACCAGACTACTAGGTGTGATCACCAGGGCTGCGTTTATACCCTATATCCACGTATGATGTGATATTGAACAAGGCTAAAGGTACATACTGGTTTCATGAAAACATATCTGGACCATACGCAAAATATACATTAGTACTGAAAGTGTTATCGGAAACTTTTTTGTTTACTCTTGTCCATCCAACCTTCACCTCCAAGAAATTTTATATTTGTACAACAATGTTGACGTATGACATCACAACCGATGTCCGATTTCTTACGAAATGGAGGCTTTGTTGACATGCGCACACAGGATTTTGCGAGGACTCTTCCCTCGATTCAGGGATCATTTATGCATCTATATGATATGTAAGTAATCAGAATGACTCTGACTATCTGTGTGTTGTTATGTGTTTTCATCATTTTCATTGTAAGTAAGAGAAGAAGCCAGAAATGCTGATAATTACCGTTGTTCTGCATGATTTTGCTTCTGTTATGGCGTCACGCTGCATGGAAATTTTGACAATTACTTATGAAGTATCAAATCTTTGAATTGTTTCTGTTTTTAACTTACTCTTTCCTGCTATGATACTCTTTCCGTGCATACAGGTATTCAGAGCATTGAAGAGCCAGGTGGATGTCGGAAGTTTTTATAAAGTGCTACACACTGTAAAATCGGAATTTTTGTTTGTTTACGTTTAAAATTAGCGCAGTCTTTGTCTTCACCCCCAGTATACTTCGTTTCATTTTATCTAGACTGTTGGTATTGGTGGCAAAGACCAGATGAAATATCATGTTAACATGTATCGGTAATTCACTGATGCATTTGTCGCAGCTGACTATGAAATATTCGTGACGTGGGCGTCTCAATACCGGCCTTCATGAAACGAGATTTTGTAAACACTATCCAATATGGCGGAAAGTGCACTTAGGCTTAGTTTGTGTGAGTATAGTTTCGAAAGCATCCCAACCGATTCTAGGTTCAACGGCTGTGTTTCAGATTTATCATTGGTAATAACATGAAAAACTGATATCAGTGATTGTTAGCATGTTATTTTTTAAATTAAATAATCATAGTAATCATCCGATTTTCGCATTTGAAATCATACTGTAGACCAAATAATGCCATGAATCATGATTTCATATTGTGTCAAAAATTGTGGGTCTCTTGGAACATTCTACATAGTTAGAAAACAACATGCCAAGATCATCCAGAGTGTCGGGCACATTCGACCTGTCTCAAAATTTCTAAGGCCTTAGTTGGCATGTTTTAATCACTTGCAGCACCATAGTCATTGATGCCACCTTTGTACTAGTAGTGTTTACGACCTCCTAAAACATTTACGACAGGTCAAACAGGGTCCTAAATCTGGGGTTGCTTACAACACAGTGTAAATATACGAGGTCTTTGTGAAACGGGGTTAAAAAGTAAGAGGTGGTCTACGGTAAGAGGGCTTTGTGAAACGGGCCTCTAGCCACTAGTGGTGGTTTGCAGGTTAGTAGATGTGATTAGTGAGGTACTTGGCAGTAATTCCTGAATAATGAGTTGAACACTGTGACATCAACTTACTTTTCTCTTGTACAGTTTCACAAATCTGTCCTTGAGCTCAGAAAATGTGTGTCTGACACAGGTGTTGTTAGCCAGGGTGAGGAGGGAGTATGGTTGTCCTACTGGTGGCACGGAGCACAGACCAGTCTTCCAACCCTCCTGGTTCCAATGGATGAACTTCAGGTTGGGTTTCAGCCTGTCATATAAGCACATGGAGGTGAGTCAGTGTGGCAATGGCAAAAGAAATGCACCTCTGTTTTTTTTTGGCAAATTTTAAAATAGACATAAGCATAAAGTAGACATAAGACATAAACATGAATGATTACTTTTATGAGATTTCACGTTTTCGAAACTTGCGCTTCTTTTGCTGTTCAGTATAAAACAAAAATACATTTCACTCAAATTAATACAATAACAAACTGATCAAATATATACTAAATTGACAAGGACAGATACAACAGTAGCTCTAAATGTAAACATATTTTGAAGATTTGGTAAAACAGGATAAACAATCTTCCTAGAGTGAAAAACAATATTGACCCTCAGAGAAATCAAGGCAGTGGAGGCAGTTGTAAGTTGGGTCACAGTCAGAAATAAGCCACAAGCACCTGTCGATATTTCTCCTGATGTCCGAGATCTCGGCATTGCCCCGAAGCATAAGTGCACAGGCCAGGTACAGACTATGCTTGGGATCTGCCCTCAGTAGCTGGTGGTCGCGGGAGAATGCATCGGAAAACATTTGGTCCAACCTATTGGGAGGTAGGCATGAGTGAGTGAGTTTTTGTTTTTGAAGATGATCTTCAAGGAAGAGCTCTGGCAGTATTTAAAAATTAGTTGACTCCAGATAATCTAGACAGCTGAGGAACGGTTTGAGGCCTATGCTCATAAAAGAGCTTAATCTGCTTACTGATTGCGTCATGGAGGCAAAACTGGTGCATTGTATTTGTGAGGTCACACCATTTCAAACACTATTCTAGTTTGAACCCTGTCTACTTCACCTTAGATGCAGCTTCTTACACCCTTGATGAAATCACCCATACTACTAAGGCACCGACAGACTTATTGTAACTGAGGAAATCTGGGATTTCAAGGACTCACAAAGACTTCAGATCTCAGCTTCCAAAATTGGATACATGTCTTTTCAGCAAAATGCTGCTTACTGCATGTCTTTAGACATCCTAAACACCCATGTAACCATGGTAACACATGACCTGTGCTCTGTGTATCAGCCTTACCTCCTTGGTGGCAGGTTAACATCGGACATGGCATACAGAGGCGACTGGCTGGATACTAAGTAATGTAGTTTGGGGAATGGCACCAGATTCATAGTTATTTCATTCAAATCCACATTCAGAGAGCCCTCAAACCGTGCTGAGCTAAAACCAGATATAAAGACTTAACAAGACATAGTCACATAAAAGATGACAGAAAACATAACTTTCTACTGTGAAACGATATTGATTCTTATCTTCAGTAACCAATGATAGATTTGTCAACTAGACTAGACTAGACTAGACTAGTACTTTACTGCTTTTTCTGGAATTTGTGCTAAATCTTTTCCCATCATGTGCATAGTTCCTAATATGTTTTCATGACATAAAATAACTTACTGAAAAAGATGCACACAGACATTTCATGTCTCTTTTTCATTCAAAGCAGAGAATTTGTATTTATCAGTCATCCAAACATCAAAGACATCAGTAACAAAACTGCATACATTTCCGAGTGTTTTTATGCACATTACCAATACGACACTATTTTGCCGTCACCTCCCACCTTGTCATATTGAGGAGAAGGTTTGCAACCAGATTGTTCATGCTGTCAAACGGCTTCTCTTCTACAGGGGAGGTAACTCCTCCCTGACTACTTGTGACAGCACTGCCTGACTTGACTCCAGTAGTAGAGTATGTTCTCTTTCCTGTTTTCATGGATGGCACAGCCTGTGATATCTTGTTGACAATATCAACCAGTGCCTGTAACAACACATGACACTCTGTGAGGTGCAAAATATGCTGACTATCCACAAACAATACATCCAAGAGGGAGCAGATTAGTTGATGTGCTTGTTAGATTGAAGGCCTGTGTTCATTCTCCATATGTGAAGTCATTGTTGATATTAACTATTCTGATAGATGAAACACTTCCAAAAGAGACAACCACTTACAGCACTGCAGGAAATAAGAACTTACACTGAGTCTCTGAAGTTCACAAACATATTTCACCAACAAAAATATATTTTGTTTCTTGTCCTGTGACTCATTTCTTTATCAGGTGAATCTACAGTGGGCTAGCCTTGCCAAATATGGCTTGAGATGTATTGAATGTACTTGTATTTGTTTCTATTTCCGTCTTCTGTCCTCTGACACTGACAGAGTTGCAGATTGGGGAATGGACATTTTTTGCTGATATCAACTGAAAACAATAACCCTACAATTTACATAAATGTTGCTACCTGGTTTTCAACAGGCAGCACACAGTCTGCATGTTCAGTGAGCTCTCGCATGGCTAGAACACTGTTGTAAGGGGAGGTAATTACGTCATCCTCTACTGATGGATACACTGCTGTCACAAATCTAGAAACAAAACTCACAAAATGTGTATGTCCATGTGATCACAAACTACATGATATCTGCTGCTCTGTATTAAAACTATTTTATAGTTTCTTTCATAAATATAATCAATTTGTATAAAATACTCATGAAAACAGAAGTGGGTCAACATAATTTCTATTTCATTTGGGGCATAACCCTGGCAAATTCATATTTTCCAATACACTTACCGTATACACCCGCATATAATGCGAGTTTTTCATACCTGGAATGAGGGGGTCAGGAAGAGGGGTCGCAATATACACAGGGTATAAGATCTTACGTTTTCTCCAGCTGTTTCACTGTCAGTTTCTACTGATGATGTCAACTGGCATTTGATAGCAATCCAGGCACTTCACAAGAAAACTTCGCATTTAGTCCGAAGTAACTGTTAATATCCGAAATAAAGACTATTTTTATCTTGTTGCCTTGTTTTTTTACGTATATTCTCTGCAAATACCGATACTCTGACCACAGATCCAGATATACAAATTACATGCCAGCTGACACAGTAAACAGACATGAGAATGACAAATGTAGAGGGGGGTCATATTATACGTGGGGTCGCATTATACACGGGTATACACAGTAACTGAGGAAAGAATCACCGTGGCAGCTGTTTTGCATAAACAGATCACAAGCTCATCTAAAGTTACAACATAGTTCAATATGAAGAGCACTTACAGGTCAACTCTAACCAACACAGAACATCTAGACACAGAATGAATGTGTTTAGGACCTGACACATTTTCACAGCTATAGGGGGGTGGTTATTAGAAAGGGTGCCTATTTTGTTGACTATGACCGTAAGGATTGGCAGGTGGGCCATGTGCTGTTTCACATGTTGATCAGAGCTGTCAACTCACCTGTAAACATCAGGATATTCCTCTTCCAGCAAATTCAAGATGGACGTACCAACCCCTGAACCTGTCCCTGAAATGACCATATTCAAACTGTTCGCTATTTACCAAGAAATCATCGCAAAAGACATTTAATCAAGAAAACTATGTGGTTATATTTCATGATATTAAAATGTGATTCTTGTGAGTGTGCGAAACTGTGTGTGCATGTGTGGGCACACTCTGCAAGTTTTTCCTTTTCCAAAATTAAGTATTGTTGAGTGTGTGTGAGTCTAATCACTGGTACTGATATAGAGCCTTCATCTATGAATCAATGTGTGAACAAGCTGCTTTTAACACATGGCAGAAACCATTAAATTACATCTTTTTTTCATTTTTATTTCGAGATTCTGTTGAGAATAATCCTGATGTTTCCTACATGCTTCAGTGAAGAAAATCATTCCATGGCAACCCAAAGAATCTGTTTCTTTTCACTATGAACACAAACCGAGTGATGCTAGTGTATTTTCCACAAAAAAACATCACCACTACCATCACATTGTTCATCATTCTGGGCATAATTCCATAATTCTGAAAAAAAGAAGAAGAAAGAAACAAACTCCCCACTTTCCCCTCCCTTCCCACACACACAAAATAAAAATAGAAAACCCAAACAAACAAAAAGTCAAAAAGCAACAAAAACACGAAAACAAAAACAACAAAAATGACCTGCATTACCAGCTAAAATAAAACACTAAACACTGGAAAATCACACAAATCCTAAATTTTAGCTATGATAAGTTATAGGAAAAGAATTAAGAAATAAAAAATTTCTTTATCGAGTTTATCTACTTCATCATCCCTCTCGTGGTTGCACATTGTCAGAATCAGCTGACTATGAAGCTGACAGTCAATATCGTGTTATGACAGTTCAAATAAATATGTCAGGAGCCGGGATAACATAGATCTATCTATTAACTTTACCTTGAACCAGAGACCATATAATAGAACAGTGCCCATTTCTGATTATATCTGAGGTTCTCTGTCTGGATCTGTTACAAATCATTCTGATTTTGATAATACCTCGCATACTTATTTATATTTTGAACAGTCAAGAAAATAAGGTATGTTTGGACCATGTGTACGAACTCACGTTCGATCTTGTATAAGAAGCAGATGATCACGCAACTCAGCGTCACGCGGAAGTGGGAAGGTTGACTAGATCTATATTTAGAAAAAACACGTGTCCAATGACGCGAGATGGAATATATCTATATTTAGACGGCTCTTCCATAAATATAGTTGTAACGTTTACAGTCACAATAGTAAACATTACGACAAAGTGTGTTCTGATACCACACTAGAACTTTTATGTATTTGTGTTGAGGGAAGACGGATTCCTATATCACTGACTGATAGTATTTGAAACTAATATTAACAGGAAACCCAGATCGAAATAAAGCGATGACAAACGGGTCGGTTCATTTGACGGAAGATCGGGAAATACCCAAACATCAGGCGCGAAGCAAGATGTCTTCCATGGGTTCGATGTTTCTGCGTTCAAAAATTGAAGCAGATCACTTGACATGCTCGATATGTTTCAACAATTTTACTCGACCGAAAGCACTTCCATGTATCCATACTTTCTGCGAAGACTGCCTACGTGATTATGTGGTAAGTCGAGGTTATGAATCGATTGGACGCTTCCCCTGCCCGATGTGTCGAAAGGACGTCCAGATGCCTGCAGGGGGAGTCCAAGGATTTCCGGACAATCACATGGTTACCAGCCTGTCTGATACCGTAGTGACTTCAAAACAACGCCCTCCCTTGCCCCCTAGACCATATTTTGACAGTGCCAACAACAACAACAACATTCCGACAACAGCCGGGGTGGATCATGCGACAGGGATGCCTGAATGCCCACCAACACAGTCCAACATATACCCCCAGCTGCCAAGACTGGAAGATATGCCGAAACCAGAAATGCCTCGACCCAAGCCTGTTGCCTGTAGTAGTGGACTTTTACAGAGATTCGGGAAATATGGACCCGGGCTGGTTGATTTTCACAAACCAGTTGGATTGGCCGTAGGAAGGAATGGTGAAATCGTTGTGTCCGATCATGGAGGGTACAGAATCCTTATTTTTAACAGTGGAGGAGAACTTGTGAAGAAGTTCGGCTGTGAGTGTATTATAAATGATGTAGCAGTCACAAAAGAAAATGCCATTCTTGTTAGTGTCAAGTCAAAATCTTCCATCATGAGAAAATACACAATGGATGGACGTTTCCTGGGTGAATATGGCGCCCACTACCGCTATGAGGATGCTCATGGAATTGCGGCAATGTCAAGAGGCCATGTTGTGGTGTCTGGTCTCCAGAACAAGTGTGTTTATATCTTCACAGAGCAGTACAAATTTTCTGACAAGTTTGGCCGCAAGGGGTCAGGGGATGAACATTTTCTCACCCCCTACTACGTAGCGACCAACTGCAAGAACAACATTGTGGTGACAGACAGCGAGAACCATTGTGTCCAAGTCTACAGCAACAATGGAAAGTTCAAGTACAGGTTCGGTAGCAAGGGGAGTGATCATGGCCAGCTTCAGAACCCTCTTGGGGTGTGCAGCGATTCTGAAAACAATATCATTGTAGCTGACAGTGGCAATCATCGTGTTGAAATGTTCACATCCAAAGGGAAACACATTGAATGTGTTGTGAGGAATACACTTGATATTGGCCCTGGTGTCACACCTATCCTTGTTGGTGTGACTTCAAGAAACAACATTGTGGTCCTCATGCGAGGTATCCAGTTTGTTGAGGTCAGGATCTACATGTGCACAAGCTCCTCTATGTCCCAGACAAGTTCCTGTATCAACTAACTGCAGGGTTTGACCGATCCATGAAAACTCCAATCAGGAAGAGTTATGTGGAATTCTGGTGGTCCATTTGGCAAGTGGAAAAAATGAAAGTTCATTTCCGTTGTTTTCTTTACCCTTCATAGAATGAAGGTCAGACACTTGAGAATTTTTTGTGATATGAAACTGTTCAAAGATAGTGATATTGTGTAAAAGATGTACAAATGCTGTTTGAAACGTTTTCATAGGTGATAGTTGTGTTGGCAATATGGAAATATGAACTATCAACTTCTTTCATGTGCTGGTGTGCAATACTGCTGTTAGATAAAACACTTTCCTTCTTTGTCTCTTTATCCCTGTATATGCCAATGTCCCACTGAATAGATTTCCATGCGCTATGTATCTCACTGGCTACATACCATGTTTATAGTTCTGAAACACTCATCGGCCCAGCATGTCAGATGACAAATGTTGAACTAGAAGGAGCAATTGGATAATTTTTGAGGCAAAATGCAGGGGTTTGAAAATCACATCACCCGGCATCTGTGACAAGTCACTTTTCATTTTAGGTATCAAATAATAGTGTCTTACTTGTCCATGAGCAACAGGATAATTTTTGCTTACAGTTTCAAGCTATACATTAATTTGGATTATCATTTCATATTAAATTTCTTTGCTATTTATCACTTCTCAATAAATGGTCTACTAAACATTAACATCTAATATCATGTTGATTTATTCTTTTATAATTATGTCATCATGATTATGTTTTAAAAATAAAAACAATAGCCTGAACATGTTAAGTTCTTAAAGTTCCTTGCTCTGTGGCAAGTGGCTTCCATAATAAAATTTGAACCCCAGAAAACGACGAAGAACTTCCCTTCAGAAGCACCTGTTAAACAATTGTAAGGATATCTTATATCTTGAAGGATGTAATTATGTAAATATGGGATAATTCACCTGTATCCATGCCATCTGTCTGCCTATATCCGTTGTTATCAGTCATGATACTAGTCATTTTGCATCTACACATGAATATTTACCTAGTAGTCTGATAATGTGTTATTTTCTTAGAGAAGTATCCTCACAATGCGAGCTGCATGTATGGGACTCAGTCACAGGTTCATGAACCAAATCAATGCAAATTAATGTTACCCTGAAAGGTGGCTTTACTATTTGATCAGGTAAACATTATCATCATGATCACACAGTAATAGTAAAGAAAGTTCATTGGGAAGGCCACATTGACATGGTGCGCCTAGTGGCAGCAAGAGTTGTATGATCCCTGGGCAGTTGAGATTGATATCCAGGCATTGAAGGAAAATGTATGCCAGTGCCTTGAGCATGTACTAGTTCCTTGTGTATGTGTGCTATATAAATATAATTTTATAAAGATATAAAAAAGAAGTTTCAGTTGAAAAATAAAATGCTACGTGTAATTTTGATACAGGTTTGTATGCAACACAAACTAATTTCTTGCTCTGTTGAACACATCATTCAGGGCTTTTCAGCAGGCTAACCACATATCACTGTACAGACTCCTTTTGTATATCCTCTGCTCTACGGTACTATGAAGAATTTTTATTTTCTTATATTTATTTATGTTTATTTGATGACTATGTTTATTGTCATCTCACTGTGTTGTGAGATTGGACAGAGCCTATAATGATGCATTAAACTATCTATGGATTGCAATTGTTGAGGTTCCAATAACAATTAATCAATGGTAGAAATGAAAAACTATCCATGCATCAATAGTTTAGTAATTGACTTCCGTTAATAAATGCTTAGTGCAAAATACAAAATGTTTGTCTGCAGATTTACAGCTGCATTGAGGTCATGTTTCAACTGTTAACTTGTTCTAGATTTCAAGTTTCTTTTTAGTTATCAAAATAGACAGAAACTTGTTTAACATGTTTTTATTACATACAAACTATACATTCATTTGTGAAATGACTTCACATGAGACAATTCAAAGACAAACAAAACAAAATTGTGTCAAGGGACACGGATGCCCCAATTGCTATAGGAAGCATTCCCACACTGAATGTGGCCTGGGGATTAATTTCCACTGAACACATTTAATAAATATCTATGTAACTATGAGAGGCACAGCTTTTGAGTCCCAAAGATACACATGTATAGGCTCAATCAATTCTGTTGAGCAGTTTTTGTGGAGAAGTGGATGGTGGGTAACATTCACCTCCCCTATAACACTATATTCCGAATTTCACTATCATCAGAGAGAAATTCCACAAAATCTATCTAAGTTCCAATGTCTCTAACAGGCAGTCCCTATTTGTTTGCCCCTCAATTGTCACATCTTGTTTGGACTGTCCTTGACCTGAAGATATGTTACTGTATCAGGTTGTGGAGTACAGTGCAGCATGGTCACCACTGGTCAGAGGGGTGAAGGTCATGCACACTTGGACCAGTGATTGTTTGTTCATATAACCATTCCATATATCTGCCAGTGCCTTATCAAATGTAACTATAACAGTATCTAAATGTACAGTAACTGATGTACAGTATAATGAGCTCCAATGTTAAATTCTTAACAAGTGTTAATCACAGTATTTCGAGAACACAGCTTTTACACCTGAATTGAATGGTATGATACTTAAAACAGATCCCCAAGACTTGAGTTCTTTTTGTGATTACGATTTATAACAGATCAATTCATCAGAATGTTCTCCTGATACAACCTGTAGTTATGGAAACCAAGGAAACCTGTTGTGGTATTCTTTCCCATTTGAAGTACATTTTCTCTATCTTTGCAGCTTCAAAGTGAATCACGGAACACAAATATTATTTTCGTTGACCATTTTCGTCCTTGTGTTCATCTACTTCAGTATTACAAATTGCACCTTGGCAATGTGCAATAAAGTTATGTCCGTTTCCAGTACACATGCCCTGTTTACATCATCTGTATCACAGTTAGCTATAGAGAGGTGACAATCCAGACTTGCTTGTTTATCATGTTTATGATGTCCCATGGGAAATTAAATGTGGAGTGCAATTTGTCTACAAACACCTTATTGGTTTTACTGATTTGTTGGATGAGCTTGTCAAAGGACCAGCAGCTCATGCATAGAGGTCTAGTCAGTTAAGATCAGAATATTCTTGGTCATACTAGTCTACTGTTACTTGAGCAAGCATCACTGGTAATATCTGATCTAGATTAAAACTTCCATGTTGTGTACCAAAATTGATTTACAAGATAAGAGTTAGAAGAAGTGGAAAGCTGTTTATAGATTTAGGATTTGCACATTGAGGAAAAATGTCTTGAAAAATACAGGTACAACACTTAACGTGACAAACCATGGCAAGTTGACTTCATTTTCAGTGAAATAGAGCTAATGTTTAGTTGTGTAAATATGTATACTGGCATTCTTAGTATGAATCGCAGAATATTGTTATTTTGAATTATCACTGACCTTTCTTGTGATGGTGTGTTATATATATTATATTTGATTAAATGATTTATATCATTTCAAGTTAATCTATGCAGTTGCTTTGTGTATGTTCATGATTCATAACTGGTACCTTATTCCATATCTGCCTGTATCTTTAGTGCTGTAAGTGTCTGTATCGTGTCATTCATCTGTGTTACAGGCTGTAGTAGTCCACAGTTCCACTTGCTAGTGTACAAGTTGCAAATGTATACGAACTTCTTATCTGTTATTTACGTGGGAGAACTTTTGATCTGTCTCACAAACTGTCACTATCTTGAGAAATGTTACACATGTTACTGGTAAGTGTATGCAGGCATGAATCTTAGGTCACTTAGACCAGTAACCATGGCAATATGTAAAGCCTGACCAGCAGTTTGATTTCCATGAATTTCTATCTTTATATCCAAACTATAACTATTTGATATGTTTAAGCTATACAGTACCAGCTTAAGTACTAAATTGTTGATTTGGTGAGGTGAAAGTGTACTTTTAAAAATTAAAGTGCCACTTCCCTGCAGTTTAACTTATTCATGTACTGCAGCCACATTATGAGATTAGCAAACCATTGTTAATGCCGACATGTTACAAGAGTCGTTACAGACTGCGCTGTGAATACATGCAACTGGGTTTGGATTTTTCAGAGTACTATAATGATAACATTGTTAAACAGAATGTCACCTCTTCCTCTGAAATGATTTTGTTAATTTAGGGACATTCATTAAACGCTTTCATGAAACCCAAAGAATGTTTGGTTGATGTGTCATGAAATTCACGGACAGATAAGGCAAATCTTGTTTTGTTTTGTTTTTAATGGTGTTACTAGTGTAATTTCAAATTTGTTTTTTGAACTTTTAAGATATCTGGTGGTATGAATTTTGATATTGAATAAAAAAGATTTTTGTGCTATCACATTGTCTTGTCTCTATGAAATGGCCGTAAAGCACTGCCATGACTGGGAAGGACCAACCAGCAAAGACATTCTTGCAGTTATTCTGAACATAACTGCTATTATTGTTTTGGAACACATATACAGACAGACAACATATGCAGGATGACACATCTCTCTCTACAAGCCATAATACTTGGAAATACACTTGAAGAGATGCTGAAATTGTTACAGAACAGTTTACAGTGAGTAAGCAAGTTGCATCAGTTGTCTGTTCTGTATATGGTCTAAGTGATCCATTGTCTGCACAGTAATTGATTATAGTGTGATATGGATAAAATACCCAGGAATCAAACCCAGCCTACCCTAGAGCATTTGCTACTCACCACCTCCCATTGAGTGCATGACAAAAAAACACTGAAGACAATCACAGTATTCAGCAGCACGACGGATCGTATCGATTAACTGCTCTCGGTACTGCACTCCATACATTTTGTGACCAACTGCCCTGAAACAAATTCAGATTAAAGTTACCTTTTATTGCTTTCATTTAATGTTTACCAGTATATGAGAACAAAACAAAAGCAAAGCAAATTCATTATTTCATTGTCAAACATCAAAAGAAAATTTAAGTTAGTAATTTAAAACACAAATCTAGAAAACGAAAGTCCTTTTGAAAAAATATTATGAATCTGTTTAAATTTTCTTTTTTCATATGAAGGAAATGATGGAAAATTAACAGGACTGTTCTAACAGTCAATCTAGTAGTTGTATTAACTAAGGGTTGGAACCTTTCTTTCACCCAATAATGGTGTTTAAAATACATGTCTAAGGTGTTTTTGTCTTGGGTCTTCAAGTCTTAAAACAGATATGTGTCATGGTCTAAAGAGACATCTTCCAAAACTTAGTTAATAATGAGAATATCGTAAAGTGCATAAAGTTAATGACCTGATATTAACTTTACAAATGCCATTTGTAATAATTATTCCAGGCATATCAACAATAGTTGATGGACCGGTATGATATATGATGTATATACATGTCTAATGTATACATAATACCAGTGCCTTACGCATGCACTAATTGTGTGGAGATGTGGACAATGTAAATATTCTATAATAATAAAAATAATAATGTTCAGTTAAGAGGAAACATATTATTACACTTGCCAGTCTGACTGTCTCATTAGAATGTTTAAATATTGAACAATAATTCTTGTGAACATCACAGGATACTTACCAGTTATTGCCACAACCTGATACATCAGTGATTAGCTGTTGGTAGTCAAACACCTCACGGAGTGGTCCATTCGTCAACTCACTCACCACACCCTCCTCCATGTCCACAAGTACTGCCTGTTGCAACCATGGCAACAATGTATATATGTTTGTCACTTTAGAGCTAACTTCAGTTTGATGAGGAATCTGATAGATATTGCTGGACTACTTAGAGATGTGAAATTCATTTCATTTCTTTCAAACATGAATGAAACGTAAAATATGTTTGAAACACAGATCTAGAATGATAAAATGACTAAAAATATTCCAAATATACTTTTTTGGTTCTGAAAAAGTAAAACTGATTGCATGTAACAAAAGAATTTGTAACATGTTCAAGGACATTCTCATATTATGGTATTGACTGGGTGAAACAAATACAATGTAGATATAATTTATACCCTTGCTTTCAGAGATCTAATTTTGCCCTTGCCATCCCCAACAGGGATGTCAGATGTGTCGTCATAGCGGCTGTCGACGTTCCTGAAGAAGCTGCTTAGTGGCTCATCATACACTCCAGCCTGCAAAAATATAGAAATCTGTTCAGTGAAATCACTTGTGTAGTCACTGGACAGCGTGTGGCATTGGAGACTACATATTTTCATGTGTACACGCTGTTAGATGTAATTGAAGATTACAAGAAAAAAACAATGCGAGCATGGTCCAAAAAACAAAAAAAAACCCAGCATATATACATTTAATATGAACAGTTGAAAATGTCGAGTCATCCCTACTTGATGATATACTTATGGAGGAGTGGAGATTCTTGTGTCTCTAACTTTCATCTAAGTCATATCACAATGGTGATAAGATTTGCATGTGTTCCTCTGACTGAGACACTCTTTAAATCATTATTTTCACAGTTTATCAGAAGCAATGACATGAGTGTGTAGTCACTCATGAAACGAAACATTTCAAAATCCTGCTGTTCAACATGTTCCACACCTTGTTAACTGTGGCATGCTCTCGTAAAGCCAAGTCCCAAAAGCGACATCCGATCTGATTCCCACATTGCCCCACTGAAATAGAAATAAAATTCCTGATACCTTCTTACCGTCAAATGTAAAAAGTAAATTACATTGGCTCCTAGTAAAAATAGCCACAAAACATCCAGTTGAGTGAGTGAGTCAGTGACCGTAGTTTTACACCACACTCAGCAATATTCCAGCTATATGGCGGCAGTCTGTAAATAATCGAGTCTGGATGAGACAATCCAGTGATAACAGCATGAGCATTGATTTGCGCAACTGGGAACCAATGACATCAACCCTGACCACCCAATCCTGCTAATCACCTCTTATGACAAGCATGGGTTGCTGAAGACCAGTTCTACCCTGGACCTTCACAGGTCACAAAACATCCAAGTCAAAATGGTAAAAAAAAATCAACATGGCCACAAACCCTTTGTCAAATGGCCATACCAAAAAGTCAGACATTGTTATTATTATGTTTAAATAACTAATACAATTTTCCCCTGTTGTATTATTTGATATCAACATGTAAAAATGAAAACAAGAAGTTATATCACACAAAACTTGATATTTATTACATATCCACAAATCATATTTTCAGCAAATAACAAGACACATATATGTAGGTTCTTTCTTCATGTACATGCACTTTTGTACTGGGTTGTCACTCACAAACCCGTTGGTCAGCTTCTCTGCAGTGGAGTGGAGAGACTCGTGTAGATTTGCCATGCTTGTTTCCTTCCACCGAAAAGTAAAAGAACAATCATAATAAATGCGGAGATGAAAAGTAATGGATCAATTATACTGGCGTCTCCTATTCTCGCGGTACTTACGAATATCAGCTGAAAAAATAATATAAACAGTTCTTTTCGTATGTATGTTTGTTGTTTTTAAATGAAGAGATTCTCCCTCTAACATCTGCATCTATCAACTGCTTGATCCATCAAGTGTATTATCTCGAGGAAAAACATGGTCGTCCGCCGCTGACTTTTCAAGGCGTCTCCTATTCTCGCTGTACAACGAGAAAGTAACATTATTAGGTGTAAGGAAGGGGAATCTTATCGGGAAGGGCGGGGGAAAGTTACGATTTTTCCAAGTTGGTTAAAACTCACGAATATTCGTTACACTTCACAATGTTGATAATTCACAGACTTGGGCCACTTCCTAGTTACTGGTCAATGATGTAAACAACCGCTAAGTATCACGCATTGGCGGCCAAGGCAGAAAATGTGTTTACCACAAGAATAGGAAACCCGTGAGAATAGCAGACGGCCCTATAAAGCTCAATTAGTTAACAAGGCACTTCTGGATGCCAATCTTACTTAAGGTTACACAATTTAGGTAATTACATGTTGATTAGCAATTTACAAGCAAATTAAAGGAAGAGAGGTTATTTTTTAATTCCTTTGGATTTTACCTTCATCTTCACTTGTGCCACCTGAAGTGTGGTGAAGAGCCCTCAGTAAAGGTGTCCAGGTCCTGGACTGCAGTTGTATGAAAATTGCCATTGATATACTCGATGTAGATTGCTTTGTCAACTTGTGGGCAAACGATAATGACATTGTGATTACATTTTCTACTTAGTGTTTTTTCAGAACATACTGCTGACATTGATGTTGATATTTGGTTCAAAATAATGTTCCCGGAATCTTATTTCATTTACCAAGATCACTTGAGAAAGCATTTTAAGAACAATGCTCATTAAAGGGGCACTGATGCGGAGCATTTTCCGTGGACTGGTGTAAACTTTTGTTATTGTTTTTCTCCCGTGAGTACCCGGATGATATCCCAGAATTCGTGACTGGTTCGTGACCTCTGCTGCGCAGTCCATAAGCGCAGTTGATAGTTTAATTATAGACAGATCAACTGAGGTGAAGTCAATTGTACTTCATTACAAATGTATTATGAAAACAAATGAAACACTTTGAAGGTTAATCATCTGCCAGTGGTAGAAATGGTAAAAAACTATTAGGACGGAAAATAACGAAGCCAAAGTACGTCTCTATATTTTGTCTCATAACCCTAATTAGTTTATTGTCATATTTGTATGATTCTGAAAATTAATAAAAGAACACACGATTTGCTTATACTCATAGTAAATTTCTAACATAACAGCAACATTTATACATTGTATAGATTGCCAATGTGGATCCTATTTCACATACATACGCGATCTAGTGTGTGTTTTCTGTCATACAGATTCTGCTGAATGCTACAACAAATAAATTAAAACAAAATGCAAACAATGAACGTAAAACAGACTAATTTTATAGCAACAGTGTCAGGCTACTACCTTGTTCAGGAATGTATCCATCAATATCCACATAAAAGAAATCGTATTCCATTCATCTGCAGCTGGTAAATAATCCTGCTCTGTGTCGCGTGTCTTACAACTGTCTCATTTGCGAAAAAGTAACACATCGTTTCACGTCTTTCGTTGGTGAAAACTAGATAAACCTCTCATTGGTCTCCCAAGATGGCACACCTGGCAACTAATTGTATGATGTCCACTATTCTAAGTAATTTAGTTGACCAATATTGAGCAATCAATCAATCAACGCAAGGGTGGTTAATTCTTTGAAGGGAGGATGTTGTTTTTGCACTCACACTTTACGACAGGGTGTAGTCATCTACACACACTGCCTTTTGACAAATCCGCTAGAAGAACAAAAGTAATTAATCAATCAGTGTGTTATCGGTTAATCCTTTGATCAATGTTTGTTTTTGTAACTCAGGTGATAAACCCTCTTGCATCACTTACATGCACATATTACATAACATACAATACATTACAGACCTTAATTTATACTGTTGAGTATTTACTCCAGACAGGAGAAATGCCAAATGGGAACCTTTGTTGAGTAACCGAAGTGGTGTTGCTACTAATTATACCTGTTATAAATTCATGAATTGACCATCAAGAGAATGATGACAAATAACACGTGTAGGTTTACACCATCAAACGCGAGTTACAGCAAGGAAGATGTAATCTCTGTGTCGCATGCAGCCTGAAAACACTTATGGGCCGAAACTGTTTTGAGGATACCAACGGAATTTCGTTACATAAGGAATACACACAGGCATTTGCTGTGTACTTTGGTAAATAAGTGAAATAAGTTTTTTTTACGTAAGACAATTTTCAGATTTCTCTACCAAAGTCGTTTTTTTGTTTACGAATTCAAATAAATCAACTGTGTGTTTTATTATCATAAATAATAAACCATTGTAGCTACCATAGCTACCAAAATTTACGTATGCTATTTGCTATCACAGCTCAACCAACACTCAAAACTACCTAAATATAAAGCTTTGCAATCTTCCGTACTGAAACAAATGGGTTGCTACGTGCCTGTAGACATCATATTTTCATGTAACATGATTAAATATCGAGGTTAAAAACACAGAAATAGGATCGAATTGGATCAGTAAGTATACCATCCAAGCATCCGAAAAGAACTACACTGCTGGGACATATGGTTACGATCAGACAAGGAATACCATGGATATTTTTAAACAAATGGCATGTGATGGGCATCCGGCCTCCTGACTGTTTAAGTGAAGAAATTTTGCTAATATGGACAGGAGCCCAGTTCCTTTGTCCGTCACGGTCGAAGGAGTGGGCGCTGACCAATTTGCGGTCTGCTTTCGTAATTAGACCGTTGGCGAGAAGCATTATTCGCTCCGCATCAGTGCCCCTTTAAAATGAAAAATAATGTAGGTCTGTTTTGACTTTTTCTATGGCCATTGGGCATTTTGGAGATTTTGACTAGGGGTTGTGGTCATTTTGACTTGTGTCAGTGTGGCCAGTTTTTCGTGTGGCAATTTTGACGTGTTCCCTGTACATCTACCCGTAGGCTGCAGAAATACGACCACAAATACAGTTGTGTTTTGCATGTGTGTGGAGTAGGATTGAATACCATTGGCATTAGATCGTGTTGAATACTGTAACTGTCCCACTGACACTCCAGGCCACCGTGCAATGCCCATGACATAGAATGCTATTTGCCCATCCATTTCAACACTGGTCAAGTTATTTTGGGATTCACAGTTAAAAGTTGATTTATTAATCGAAATCGTTATTAACATTACAGAAACAATTTTTACCTTGAACAACAATCGACTGTGTCATTCTGAGCTTAATTAATTCGCCCACACACCAGTTACTTGCGAGTAAACTGGAATATATCAACTACAATTTTCACATGTTTTGTTTACGACAGCCATGTTGGTAGTGTTAGAAGAGGGATGAGGGGAGGCAACTCTGAAATGAACGCGTGTTAAACTATTCTTGAGCTTTCGTTCAATTGTGGTTACGTCGATGAAATGTTTTCGAGTGTGCGTCCGTGTGTGCGTGTGTGTAAAACTCGGCTATCCTGGCAAATAATACAACCAATATAACACCCTAGTGTTTATGGAATATTAGTATCATCAAGCCTCTCCCCTCAAGGATAAGCTACTCACCCGTTTCTCCAAAGGACTGAACTGGGAGTGTGATCCCTACTTTGATGGATGTATAGTACAAACGTGACTGTATTAAGTACTATGCTTTCAATAATGATACTGAATACTGCTATTGCATGCATTGCATTGCTTTAGACTCAATATTTAAGGTGAATGTTCAAAGCTCTGACTTCATTACCACCATCAAGTGATAGTTTGGGTACCAGTCTAATTGCCCCGGCTGCAAAATGACCCAGCAGTTTTGGCCAAATTGCCCCAGATGCTGCTATATACAAATATTCCTTTTGCTGTTATGGGTGTACTAGTGGAACATTTATCAGAAATATTACTTATTAATAACATATATATGAAGAATATAATATTAAAGTTGACAAGAGCTATGCATCCGGGGAAGACATTTAATCATTTTGATTGAATTGAGGCATCTTGACTACCCCGCTAAGGCTGTTGGACCAACCCAGGAACAATGTGACCAAATATCAGGGTCAGTTTCACCAGAGACCATATAATAGACCTATTATATGGTCTCTGGTTTCACAAATTTTGATGGGGCATTTTGTAGCAGGGTCAGTTCAGCTGAAGCAGTACTATATCTGTATGTATCAACTTGGCCAGATGCCTTTTCTTTTATATAATGAACAAAATTAGCTGCTGCGCTGTTACACAGTTTCTCCCGCCTATAGCAGTAATCCATGTTGACACTATGTCAACTGCAGGGAAAGATGCTCCTTTCTCTGTCACTGATAAGAGATGGGAAGAGTTTCAATGGTGGCCCAAGTCGTCAATGGTGATCCATGTCAAGGAAGACCTTCAACTGCCAACACGTGTTGACAAAATCCCATTATGGTTGATCGGCGACTCACCCAACATTGGGTAAGTCAATATAGCCAGCACAGACAGCATATGGCGAGTTGAGAACACGTGAAGGAGTAAGGTGCAGAGGTTTCATTGCGCTGGGTTCTGAGGCTTTTTACCCCATGTTCATCATCTCGTGAGAAATTACGTGAGTTTAGAGGCAGACCCAAATGATTTTTTGTGAGCCGATTTTAACCATGGACTGTTCTTTATCAACCAGAGACCAAACACAGATGGACACGGCCTTTCTGGGGAAGGCCAAGCATGACCATGCTGGCAAAGCGATGTTTTAGATTTTCAGTGTACAACTATGTACATAGAAATATCGCTAGTGAAACAACGCTACCATCTTTTCAAATTTAAAATATTTACTCATTACTTTTTGAGTGCCAGTTAGACAGTTGTTCCCCTGTCGCTATAGTGCCATAATACACATAAGCTACGTAAAAAAGTACTCAATAGTCTTAACAGTTTATTCACAATTTTTGTTAAATAGAAACCTCCCAGTTATTGCCATTTCACAAATTTCGGGAACTCATAATGCATTCAGCGTGTATTCACAGTCAGTTTATTTGCAAATAAGTTTGGATAACATTTTCTGTTCTTATTTTCTCTGTTGCTTAACGCCAAATCAGCGATGTGAACCCTCACATCCGGTGAATTGCTATGACGACATGCTGAAGACCCGTTCTAATCAGCGACTTGCATAGGTTTGGGTTCGATAACATGTGTTATAGGCATATAGCAGCGTTGATAAATTTATTGTCAATTCAAAACAGTTTCAAATCTGTCTGCTTGTTTCTGAATATACTGAACATAATTTCCTGTTGGAGGTGCTGCAGATAAAGGCATGTTATCGTTGCCATCTACGCTCGATCTCCCCCCGGCGTCTCATCCCATTGAGCACGACATGTGGGTGAGACTGCATGTTCAGACTGGTGGTTCATGGCCAACCTCACATGTTCCAGCCGCTCTGATGTGGAACTGGTCAGCCGATATACATGATTCTGCAGTACGGACCTTGACCGTGGCCATGATTCTGCAGCTCTGACCTAGACCGTGGCAATGATTCTGCAGTACTGACCTAGACCGTGGTCATGATTCTGCAGTACTGACCTAGACTGTGGCCATGATCCTGCAGTACGGACCTAGACCGTGGCCATGATTCTGCAGTACGGACCCAGACCGTGGTAAGGGTTCTGCAGTACTGGCCTAGACCGTGGCCATGATTCTGCAGTACTGACGAAGACCTTGGCCTCCCTCAAGGGTCAGTCTTGGCATCATACCGAAACATGAGTCTCATTAACTTTTTCAGACAATGACCTACTTTTCAGCCAATCCTTATTTTCTCGTGTGAAAGTGAAAATAGACACCACAAACAATTCTGGTTACACTGAATTCCAATTCTTTGTTTCATTTAAATAAATGTTATTTACAAATGAATTTTAATTTCAAACTTTACTTTAATAACACTGTATTTCTATATTTTATGTAGAGGTTTAGGCAGCATACCTCGACTAAGAAATCACAAACTGCTGCGTTTTGATGAGGTCGGAAAAAAAGAAAAAGAAAAAAAAGCGTTGGAAAGCAAAGCCGAAAGGAAAGGACTGCCATCGGACTGGTTCAAGTGCCTATCCTTGTTCTAAATATATATTCGGCGGTGGAAGTTAGCTCAAAGATGAGCTGACGCCAACCTCTATGAAGATGAGTGTGATATTTGGGATTACACATTGTCAGTAAAGTACCGACTCTAGTAGATTGGTTTGGATGTATACCACCAGGGATTCGAACCCACACTCTCAGAGTCGCCAGCACGCAATCTCAGCCATCTAACACACTGAGTGAACGCGACTTCCCTATGGAGATGTCTCATCTCAACAGAGAGCAATGGAGAATTCATATCCGAGTAAAAGATCATTGCGGCCATATTGTAGAGTCCGTGATTCAATACTAAAGACCTTCCTTAAGGCGACAGAGAGATAGCAGTGAAACAAAGAGTTTTATTACAAATTGTATCAAATATGGAATACAGTAGTCTACAATACTACGATGTCACGGAAACCATCAAAATAGAAATTACGTTGCATTGTAGCAGAACGATTCGGCATTTTGAGGACATACACATCGGTACCAAACACACTACATAATGTAACAGTTGTACGCTCTGACAAACTGAAGATATTTGGAAGCATAAACAGCAATTGTTTTGTTACAACTATGCACGCGATTGAAGGATATATACTTCTTACATGGAATTGCTTGAAACATGAATAAATACGACGTTCAAATATATATACCACATATATATATGTATAAAGTTCAGTGTTTGAACAGTTCATAGAACAGAATGAGGTAAGTATGATTTATCATTAGGTGGACTGATGGGCTCAATGAAACTTGTTTAAATCACAGTTTAAACAAGACGGAGGTGTTGAATTCAATTCTGTGTAGCAACATTTGTGTTTAACACATTTGTGTTTCACAATTTAACGTGTGATCCGATTGTGTTATAAATCTGCCAGGCCGTGGCACATCAACCTAACAGGAAATACTGTATAAAAGAATGAAGTCAGTCTTAACTTGGAGTGGTATTATGATCGTCCTTAGCTACTACATTCAGCTCACTGGAAAGCGAATTTGACATTCATTACTTCCAGCAGGCACCAATAGGTATACATAAGCACCAAGCTTCCAGCCAGTCATATCAAATGGTTTGGGTTTTTACAGAGTTAGAGAGAACGCTTTGTCAACATCAGTGTAAGTAACATTTTTTCTAAACTATTCATTTGTGAGATCACAGTTACTTCTGCCTTGGAGAATACTCGCCTGAAAAGCGGCCACAAGAAAAGGTGAAATGTTTAAGTTCTATTATATAACTTCCATCATACTATAATAGCACCGTGGTTGTGAACACCTTCTCCCAGATACTAGGAGGGGTCAACTCTTCTGTAGCTCCCGTATGTCGAATCTGAGACCATGGTGGCACTTGCGATCTTGTCTTCTGTCTTGGCTATCTTCACCGTGCCCCCTTCTCCAAAGTCGTCCCCCTTGTAATCTCTCAGAAGTGACATTGTAAAGTCCTGCAGTGGAATACATCATTGATAAGACACCGTAACTCCTGGTTTATTGTAGTCAAAGGTAAACACGAGATAAGAATTTCAAACTTTTTCGTTTAAAAATCTTGTTTTTCTTGACTTCTAAATAGGCCACAAATCAGTACAATTAATCTGGACGCTCATGCTCCGCTGATCTTGCTTAGTCAGGCCATAGGGCAGTGGTGTCGACATGGAAGAACGGCAATTGAGTTTAAAACGTTGAAGAAGTCATTAAGGCGGAAATACATACTTTGGGCCTTTTAATTCTCTGGCCAAGAAGTATTATCAGTTTGGTTTTGACTACTACTGAATAATAACTTCCAACAATAAACACAGACATAGAAAATTGCAATGAAATGTACTGAGCAATATACGCCATAGACTTGAACACTGCCGTTATATAACAATTTCTCTGTTTAGTTCTATGCTGGTCAAAATAGATTGGGATCAATCTAATCAGTGACACGCTGATAAAATATCAGTCATAAAAATACTAATATCCCTAACATCCTTTGTCCAGTATGTAATAGTCTCAGTGAGTGAGTTGAGTGACGCTGCCTCACACTATCACCGGGTTGAGGGGTTGAGGGGTTGAGGGGTGTTGTGTGTGTGCGTGCGTGTGTGCGTGCGTGCGTGCGTGCGTGCGTGCGTGCATGGGTACAATATGTGTGAAGCTCCCGACGCCCCCACAACGATATTGCAGGAATGAATATTGCTAAATGCAGCGTAAATCACTATCATCACGTTCAGGTCGAGTTTAGACACCAGACCCGATTCTGACCTGGATCTGTCTGTCGGTTACGCTTCCGCCGTACAGCTCTGGCAGGTTTTCCTTGGGAATGTACTCGTACAGCTCGGCGTATTCGGTTCCATGGAAATGATTCTGAAACATGAGTATGTTCTTATTATAATGTCAAATATAATACATTAAAATATACATGTTGGTGGGTCCGATATTCAACCGATACGTATCGACTACAAAATATTCTGTCCCTTAGCATAAGTTACACGGATTTATATCCGTATATTTATGTTCATTTTCATTCAATTTTTCTCAGACAGTGGGTGAAATTACGATGTGCTGATTTAATATCACTTCTCAGCCTAAGCCAATTACATGCATATAATCTGTATATGACAAAAATACACTTTTTGATCTTTTAAAAAATGTGCATTTTTTAAGTGTATAATTTGTGTTATTATGCTCCCGCCGTAAATGACTGGGGCATATCGGGTTACCCTTTGTGTCCGATCGTCCGTCCGTCCGATCGTCCGTACGAAACTCTCTCCACTTCTCCAAAACAAACAAACAAACAAACAAACAAACAAACAAAACCCCAAACCAAAACAAAACACGCTCTGTGGAATTCATTCAACTTAAAAATGGTCTTTCTGGGACTCTAATGGTGAGCATATCATATTTTGTTTTTGTATTATATTGGGTTTTTTTACAAAGTTTAGGGACATTTGAACTTAAGTACATTTTGCTGAATTTCTCTATGTGAGGGGAGGGTATGTCACCCACTTCTCCTCATAAACTGCTTATGGAGTTCAATGAACTGATACATGGGCTTTCTTGGGACTCTTGTGGTGTGCATCTAATATTTTGTTTTTGTATTTTGGGGTTTTTTTTTTAGTAAGTTTAGAGACACTTGAACTTAGGTACATTTGGTGAATTTCTCTATGATGATAGTGTAATAGTTATCGTTACTTCTCACGTATACGTTATCCACTTCTCAAAAACTACTTTATGGAATTCATTTAGATTACATACTGCTCCATAGGGACTCTAAAGGTGTGAATCTCATATGTTGATTGTGTATTGTATGTATTTTTTCAATTTAATGCCGTTTGAACCTACATACATTTTGTGGTCTATTCACTTCTCCACTAAAACAGAATAAATTAAATTTATACATGTACATGTGTTTCATTGGGACTCCAGAGGTGTGTATCTCATAGTTGCATGGATGTTTATTGAACTTTTTAGTAGAAAATAATCACACGAGCACACTCATTGTAGGGAACGCTTTATACAGCAACGGGGACATCCGTGTCCCCGGACACAAATTTGTCTTGTTTTACATTTACTGATGGTTGTTGACGAAGTCGGTTGAAATAATGCCTTGTGTTGTCCAGTTATCGCTAAAAGGTTCGATTCGTGATTGACACTAGTTTTCTTCGAAGGGTTAATTGTATGACTAGACTGTTTATCACATGTGCACTTGAACCAATAATGACATGCTGGACCCACGGTTGATTCTGACCGTGCTCACCGATGACAATCAAAGTGGGGAGATATTAAACACGTATATTAACACCGTTGTAGCAAACACATAGTAAGTGAAAACGACTTTGTAAGCTGGTGTGAATTAGCTATCGCATGTGTTAATTGCTACTCGGATGCTCGTTGTTGTTGGCCGAGCACAAAGCAGCTGGGTTTCATTTGGGTCAGGTTGGACAGATAATGCGGATTCTAGAGAAGATCACAGATCCTTGTACGGACAGGCGTGTGTTTTAAGGTAATGCGGATGGATTGAAGATCACTGATCCTTGTACGGACAGGCATGTGTTTTAAGATAATGCGGATGGAGAGAAGATCACAGAGCCTTGTACGGACAGGAGTGTGTTTTAAGATAATGCGGGTGGAGAGAAGATCACAGATCCTTGTAGTAACAGGCGTGTGTTTTACGATCATGCCACCACTGCTCTGAAGGCTGTTGCGAGATACAAGGTATTATGTTTAACGTAACGTTTGAGAATCCTCTCTTGGAAACGGGCCAAGATACGTTCAGACATGTTTTTCTCATCCTCCTGTTTGTTTGCGTTACTGCAAATCAGTTCATTATTTACATCGTACATAGAACAGATGCATTCAGAACATCAGCGGGCCCACTTCTTATTAACGAGTGTATCGCCGACACGTTCATGGAGGTGCTGGTCATTGCGCATGTTTCGCGGGTCCAAACAGTGGACACCAACACAACCTCTAAGTACATGGCTGCTATTGTGTCTGGTTTCCACGGAATCGTAATCCACAGTTTGTCTGCGATTGGTTTCAATCTGTATCTAGCTATCTGCCACGCGACCGATTTCAAGAGGCACGTCACATGGAAGCGCGTCGTGATCCTTATTGTCATCTTCTGGATGGTCAATCTGTCCATATCCCTCCTTACGCTTGCTTCCGACCAGGCTCGCATAGGTGCATTTCCCAACTATAGCGGTACATCAGCATGCCTCTGGGTACTCTTTGTCGTCAATACACATCTCCTTCCACTGAGTGTCACCATGTTCAGCTTCATTAAGATTACTCTCCAGTCGAAGAAGACCCTGCCTGCAATGCTGCCGAGGCATGGTAGACGGGACAAGATAGTACTGTCCAGGTTAATCACAGGTTTGTCCATCTACTACATTACAGCGTCCTTCATGACGCACCTGATGAGGGGTCTGCACTTGAACCCAGCCACCCAGCAGGCCGTGGCGAGCAGGGCGCTGATGGTGTTTGCCATGGCCCTGTATCTGTACCATGTCCTAAAGCTGCCTTTCTACATGGTCGTGTACAAACCTTTCAGACAGACGGTGAAAGAGACGTTAGGATGCGGCGCGCCTCACATCGAACAAGTGGTGATGCCAGGTGACTCGGCTGAACTGCGGCGACCAAGCCGGTGGTAATGACGACGATGATGGTGGTGGTGGCTGTGACGATGACAGCGACGACGACAAAGCTAATGATTATGGCGGCGAATAAATGGGTGGTGACAGCGACGACGACGATGATGATAATAATGAAATCCGGAAGGTCAGTCACATAACAGAAAACAACACAGATTAGATTTACGTTGATGATAATCGGAACGACGATGTGTGATTATGACATAGATGCGATGATGATGAGGATGATGATGGTGATGATGGTGAGGGAAACACCTGCTGGTGAAAGATACCAACGAGTCAGTCTGAGTAAGTGAGTAAGCGCAACGATGGTCCTGATGGAGAAAGATACGTTGTTTGTTTGTTTGTTGGGTTCTTTGTTTACCGTCGGACAATATTCCACCGATGTGACATCTGCAAATACATATTGTATGAGGTCTGGACCAGACGATCCAGTGACTGGCACCATGAGCAGTCCACTCAACTGGTTACAAAGACAAGAATCGGTCAAGAGTAAGTCGCGTCTTTCCACATAGCTGCCACAGATAATTATTCCTACGATGGTTGGTACGTGGTGATGAATACAATAATGGCGAAGTATACGTGAATGGACTGATTGTCATGGTGGTGAGAGACAGAACACTGCCGCAGAACATCCACCCACCACGGTCCCATTGACGGAACAGAGAGACATGTAATGATGGTAAAATGACAGTTTTAATGTTGATGGTGCAAACCATTGTGACCCGGATGGTTATCGCATCAACGTGGACACCTTACAGAAATATTCTCGCTGATATGGTTGAAGCACGCCATCGTTTGTTGATGCTGGTGTATGACGGTGTTACTGACGGTGGTGTCGTTGATGCTGAACTTGAACGACGATGGTGTTGTTACTGATACTGATACAGGTGACAGTTTGCGTTTATGACGTTCGTGTTGACGACCAAGATGTTTTAATAGGGAATGAGCGAAACATTGCGAAACTGTACATCGCCATGATGGAGGAACAGCAATGATATTTCGAGTATGGATATGTGCAGAAAGAACTCAAGAAAGTCACTGTTATTGATGCCGATGTTAAAATTCAAATTTAAATAATATCATGGTGTACCATACTGTTTATCTTCATGCTTGTTACATGACAATGACATTTGATGTGTAATGTAGATGAAAATCTACCCAAGTGACAGAAATGTATTAATTGTATTCATTAACAGAAAGTTGAATAAGCGGTTGTACGTGTGTGCGTGCGTGCATGCGTGCGTGCGTGAATGTGAATATTTTGGAGTTGTACTGAGGGCGGTAAGCTAGTAGATAAAGCGGTCGCTCGTCGCGCAGGGTTCGATTCCCCACATAAACAAAGCGTAAAGCTCATTTTTGTTGTCTCTCCCTGTGATATTGCTGGAATATTGCTGAAGAACCGTAAAAACACCACGATGGGACTCGACTAAAGGCTACTGTGTTTTATGCTCGCTCCATATATTAACGATTGGTTGGCCTGTGCATTACTTGAAGGCACATTATAGAGCACATTTAGCTGGTATACATTACTAAAGGTCTTACCCGGCCCTTCAACCTGGTGCTCAGGAAAGGCTTGATGAGTATGTATAGGCGATCAATGGCCTCAGATTCGTTCATGTTGTGGAAACCATCAAACCGAGCTGGAAACGCCTCCTGAAGACAATATAGAAAGCCGTTCTGTAAATATTTAAGGATATGTGTTACTGAATTGGAAAAGAAAGTATATACCCCTAACTGACAGCAAGACCTGGCTATGCGATGGAACTGCGTCATATTAGTTCCGGTGGAGTTCCTGTCCTCCCCTGTGATGAATGCTCTTTGCCTTGCTCGTGGACGCGTGAAGATACAGACTAGAACTGGTCGTCCGTAACTCATGCGTGTCGGGATCGGGTGGACCTATTCGCTTCACTGGATTGTCTGGTCCAGACTCGATTATTTACAGACCACCGCCACGAAGCTGGACTTGGTGTATAACTTCATATCAACCAGCCTTCCCTGTGGCTTTCACCTAAGGGATCTGAGACAGGGCGTGTATCTCACATGGCAGGTAGCACCACTGTGGGTTTGTCTACTTTGACCCAGGACCCCACTGTGGGGTTGTCTACTCTGACCCAGAATCTCTGCTGTGGGGTTGTCTAGTCTGATCCAGCATCCCACTGTCTACTCTGACCCGCTACGCTGACCTGGAATCCAGGGTGTAAACTAAATGTAAACTTACCTCAAACAGCTTGCTGACCTTCCGCATAAGTGGAATTGATAGTGATTTAACGTGTTTCCATGACAACGCTTCCATGTCCTCAAGAGTCCTCAGTCCCCCAATTTGAGTCTCGGGATCCTGAAACCGGTGTTTAAAGGTGCATCATGCATTGGAACGCCAAAGAATGATACACGGATGATCGCACATGTGGATTCCTGACTTGAAAACGTATAAGATTCACAGCCAAATTTACACATGTTTCTGAATGGTGGCCTCTTACATGGGAACGCAGTTCAGGTGAAAAATGTTCTTCAGAAAGCAATGTTTTCAAACCTGGTCCCACACATCGGTGTTATATATCGGGATTCACAAATTGGAGAGGCAATAGCTCCAAAGCCAAACAAAACTCTTCAACGTCGGTGCATGGGGATTCATGACGAGGTAATGAAACAGAAGGGAGAACAACACTAAGTACATCGGATTTAAAGGACAGATTTCCCGACAGAGTGGAATTAGCTACCGGTACGGTTAGAGAGGATCAAACCCCAACCATTTAAATCGTTAAACCTACCTGTATGAGTTTGAGATGCAGAGAAATGGTGAGCCTGAATAAATCTTCCATCGGGGTGGTTTCGGGGTCCCAGAGACCTGAAATAATGATAGAGTGGGTGAGTGGGTGAGTAAGTGAGTGAGTGAGTGAGTGAGTGAGTGGGTGAGTGAGTGAGAATGTGGTGTTACGACCTATAAGCAATATTCCAGCAATATCGCGGCGGGGAATACCAGAAACTCGCTTCACACACTGGGAAATCGAACTCAAGTGACTAGCGGACGCTTTAACCATTTGACTATCCCATCGCCCGAAATAATGATAGAACCAATGATATCACATGTAACTAAGACAATGTTCTGCCCCTGATTAAGTCTGACTCACCCCTTCTGGCATACAATGTTCTGCCCCTGATTAAGTCTGACTCACCCCTTCTGGCATACAATGTTCTGCCCCTGATTAAGCCTGACTCACCCCTTCTGGCATACAATGTTCTGCCCCTGATTAAGCCTGACTCACCCCATCTGGCATACAATGTTCTGCCCCTGATTAAGTCTGACTCACCCCTTCTGGCATACAATGTTCTCCCCTGACAAATCTGACTCACCTTTCCTGACGTACAGTGTTCTCCTCTGACAAATCTGACTCGCTTATCCTGACATACTGTGTCCACCCCTGACAAATCTGACTCACCTATTCTGACGTACACTGTTCTCCCCTGACAAATCTGACTCACCTATCATGACGTACAGTGTTCTCCCCTGACAAATTTGACTCATCTATCCTGACGTACAGTGTTCTCCCCTGACAAATCTGACTCACCTATCCTGACGTACAGCACTCTGCCCCCCTGCACGTCACGACCCGGCAATACCCCGATGAGGCCACTGTGAACGATGTCGCGAGCCTCTTGTAGCGGTAGTGGCGTAAAGAGTTCGGGGTTGTTGGCCTTGTACTTGTAAAATGCCTTAACGCAGTCAACCGTCTGCTTCATGCGGAATTCGTTCGCGCGGAGAAACCGAAGCAGACGACTTTCATCTGCTGCAACATCTGGAACTGTGAACGTGATTCGTTATTGATTGATTCTTTAACGTACTTAACCTCTAGGTTCCATTCAAACAGAATGTATTGATATTCGGGAAAATGTTTTGATAACTCACTTTGTTGGAATATAAGATTACAGGCTATGAATATATGTTGGGTATTTCTTTAAACTTGCGAGCTAATTCTCTATCCATCACAACGTTCATAATCTCTAAGTGTATTGTTCAGTATATATACTTCAAACAGAAAGTATGGGAACACCCTAATATTTGATAGTGATATCTAAACGTAGACATGTGAGGTCATTTATCACACTCTCCGTTTAAACGGAACTTTAAACATGTTAGAACTTGTAGTGAAGCAACTGATTCGATGTTGGATGAGGGTGAGTGAAATCAACCAATGTCCAAAACAGCGAAAACAAAGTCAGCTGAAACACACGAGCACCATGTTTGATTCAAACGCCTAAACACAACATCCTGGTCAGAACCACGCACACAAACATTTGCATTTACATTAGAATATACATGACCTCGGTTAAGTTAATATGTGACTATCAAATTATGGGGTGTTCCCATACATTCCGTTTGTAGTATATACAGTTAGCATTATGGTCTGCACCATACAGTCCGGTGATTGACACCACGAACATGGCAAGACAACTGGAACATAATAACATGCACTTGAACCAGACCGCCTCATGCCGTTTGTCGCAGGTCAGTCTGCCCAGCTGGGAGCCAATGAATATGTCAACTAAGTCACCTGATCCCGTTAGTTGCCTCTTACGGCAAGATGGATTGATGGAGAAAAGTCAGATGTATTGCTGCTATCATAAGGCAAGTCAAGGCTTCTTTGTTTCATGCAAGGAGGCGGGGTAGCTGAGTGGTCAAAGGGTTCGCCAGTCTCGCTGAAGGCCCGGGTTCGATTGGTCGCAAGCACATACTGTGTGAAGCCAGTTTCTGGTATACCGCCCGTGAGGTTAATTCAAAACTGCTTAAAGCGGCGTAAAACCACACACACTCAATCAATCCTTTTGTAAACTTACGCCAATCCCAGACGTAATCGGATAAGGCGGATCCGGACACGGCAATGCACAACAAAATGTGTCACTTTAATCTCTAGGTAATCCGAAAAATATGACGAACGATTGATGTGCGTACCTTGTTACTGTAAGAGGGCAACAAGGTCTTGTGGGTAAAACATTTGCCTCATCTCTCTGCACACCAAGGTTCGATTCCACACTTAAGATGCGAAACTCTTTTCTCGTGTCTACTAATTTTCTGGGAGATTGCTAACAGCGACTGATAATCTTCCCCACAAACTTTAGACATGTACCTCCATTATTTCACCATCAGTGCATAGAGAAGTTAAAAACTATTTTATTCGCCTTGTTTACTAAACTGTTCACTAAATCATGAACACGCGATGCCGGCTTTTGATAACGTCTAGCGTTGTTAACGACGACGCCCCCCTCCCTCCACAAACTCGTGAACCGTGTCTAACACTGCACCCTGACACGATGAACACCTACACCAAAGATACTATTTGTATGATCATATCTTATATATTAGAGCAATGTTCTGGAAGTTCAACACAGCGTTTTGTCACTACACAGTGATCATGTCAGCTCTCAACCGGCAAAGTTGGGCAGGATTCTCGTTTGACAGGTTTTCCACTTTCTCCATTGCAGTATATGTTGAATTCAAAATTGAGCGCAGTATTCATTTGGGACATACGAACATGGCTGCATATTTATATGAAAAGCTGGATACTGGTTAAAATGTGAAATATGAATCTAGGAATGTTGAACACGTGGTGTCATCATTGTAAGGTAATTTAAGATGACATTTAATCAAAATTTAGATTTAAGTGTGTGCAGTGTTCGTAAAGGAGTATGGATGGAATATTGTTTTGTACATCAAGCCACGTTTCGAATCACCTTTTGCCTTGACATTTCAGCCACCAGTAATATAACCATAGCAACCAACAACGACAGGAACCAGCATTAACTTTGACATTTCAGTCACGAGTGAAATATCCATAGCAACCATGTCAACCGCTAGTCGTATCAAGCCCTAGTAACATATCATGCGTTTAACACCCGGTGACCTTGACCCCGGATTCTCCGGTGACTAAACAGCAATAACGACATTACTGACTTTATTATTTCACAGACGGTTCTGTGAGGGTGTATGATCTGGCCTGTCTTACCGACTGTCTTCAGGGAGGTTTGGATCTCATCCATAATGATCTCCCTAGTGTTGAGATCTTCGCTTGCGTATAAGGCAGCCCTCTCCTGCAGCTCTGCACTCAGGTCATCAGCACCGCATGCTGCGGACGTCATTCTCCCAGTACTGAGGTCGCCTGTGGTTGGACATCTTTCATATAATGTGCTTGACGTTGTTAGATTACGTAATAACGATTCTCATTTGCCTGTCACATTTGCATGAGCTTATGACACAAACTGAAGACAGTGCATGCAGTGATTCTACTTCATTGATTCAGTATGTGCTTCCTGAAATAGTACTGAAACTTCAGCACTGAGTGAGTTGAGACACGTGAAGGTCCGGGGTAGAACTGGCCTTCAGAAACCCATGCTTACCATAAAAGGAGACTATGCTTGTCGTAACAGGCGACTAATGGGATCGGTTGTCAGGCTTGCTGACTTGATTGACACATGTCATCGGTTCCCAACTGCGCAGATCGATGCTCATGTTGTTGATCACTGGATTGTCTGGTCCAGACACGACTATTTGCAGGCCGCCGCCATATAGCTGGAATATTGCTGAGTGCGGCGTAAAACTCAACTCACTCACTCACTTATTTAATGAGTTGAGTTTAATGCCGCTCTGGTCGGTTTTCAGTTATGTCCCAACTTGTGAGAGGAAAGAACGAGCACCACCGTTGTGTAAGAGACGAGTAAATGTATGATGCACTGACAAGTCTGGTATTTGAACCCACTAATCTGACACGCTTGACGCACAGGGAATGGGGTACATGTCGGATCTCATCTTTCCCACTATGTTTCAAAACAATTTGTCATCCCTTTAAGTAATAGGTTGGGTAGCCTTGTGGTTAAAGCGATCGCTCGTCACGCCGATGTCCGGGTTCGATTCCTCACACTGGTTCGATGTGTGAAGCCCACTACTGATGTTCCTCGTCGTGATATTGCCGGAATATTGTTAAAAGCGGCGTAAAACTAAACTCACTCACTGTAGTAGTATCATTGGTTGTATGACGTCGTGTAGTATTGATGATTTGCATTTTCTTTTGTCACAGTCAGCAATATTCCAGTGGTCTTCAATAAGAAAGGGACCATGCAGTAGGGGTACCGCCACACCCAAGCGGACATGACTCTGATGATCAGCGTGGTTTGCTGGGGACTCAGTCCCAGGTTTGTTTGTTTGTTTGTTGTTAAACGCCTCAGAGCAATGTCCCAGCTATATGGTGGCCGTTTGTAAATACTCCAGAACAGGTGGTCAGTGATGACCATCGTGAGCATCGATCTGTGCAGTAGGGGGGACAGTGAGCTATGACCTTGACATCCTCACACCAGGGGAGGGTAGGGGACACTAACCCGGCTTAACCCCAGCCCGGGAGCAGACCATTAACCCTGACATGTCCTCCCAGGTGGGTCAATTGACGCTGGACACAGGTATAAGTTTCGTCCTGTTTACAAGTTTCCTTGCAGTTATAAATAACATATACAAGATGTGAAAGATAGGAAATCGATCAACTCACAATCTATAGTTGTCATACAATGACAGTTCAGTGTTGAAACACTCGCAATTAGATTACCGAGATGTCTATATTCGACTCGTGAGACAATGTGTACATACATACACACTGCCCTGGTGGTACACATTTTGCACTAGCTGGTAACAGCATAGTTAACTACCGAACCAGCATCTTTTACTTACCTTGTAAGGATGATGCAGGAAAGATGTCGCTTGGCCTCGAGTGCTGTTATATTGAGACTGACGCTTCTTGAATCTGGTCAGCCGTGAACACAACCCTACCGAGACGCACAAATACCCCCCTACGCAGAGTCGGGAAAACCGCATTCATCCCCAACACAATACGGGTGTGTTCTAGCGAGTGTTCCCGTAACGTTTGTTCCGCGTACTTTGATCTAACGCACTTGTTTATCCAGTTACGGAATTTGGAACATGCGAAATGCTGTCGCGCTTGAAATTCTGATTCCCTTTTGATTTCTAACGTGAAATGATGGTTAGATATTTCGTTGACATAAGCTATGTTGCAGACATGCGGAGGTTTGACAGTGTTGTGGGCCTGAGGTTTGTAATGTAGACAGTTCCGTATACCCACCACTCAGAAGTGCCCACACATCGTATACCACTTCGTGTTTATTGACAGGAACTTCATGATTCGTGATACTGTCCTTACAACAAAGAATTGACCCTGCTTTCGTGATAAGATGACAAGAAAGAAATTTATTTTCGTGGAAATCTTTTAAGAATCTTAGAATTGGTCTTCACTGACTCGTGCTTGTCGTAAGAAACGGCCAACGGGATCCGGTGGTTAGACTCATTGGTTTGGCTGACCGGGTAGTCTGACTCACTGATCTGGGTTAAACATGTCATCTTATCCCATTTGTGTATATCGATGGATGCGCATGCTGTTGATCATTGGATCATCTGGTCCACGCTCGAATATTTACACCCCACGCCATATACAAATGTAGGTGGAATATTGCTGAGTGCAATAATACAACAAACCAACTTAATGTACGATTAATCAGAATCAGTTCGCCGAATCGAAAGGCCCTGTTTTCAAATCACAGTGCTCAGGTAATAATGAGTTCAGCATATATCTGTATATAAACTGTTACACCTTGTCCTCCCATATGCTTGGAAACAGTATAAGAATCCATACCGAAACGTCGCTATTGTGAAAATAAAGAAGTTGATCATCCATAAAATTTGTTCCGTCACCTTCGCGTTCAGCATTGTTTAGTGTGAGTTTAGCAACGTATGACTTGGGCATTGCGATACTTGACTATATAACCCTTGCTCTTGAAACAAAACGTACATACAGTTTAATTTTGCTTTATCTGTATGGGGCGTCTTTAAAGAACTATTAAAACAACAGCAGATGAATGTTTTCTCCAGCAACAATACTTTGTATATGAATTCTAATTAGTTCATTCATTGCCACCGCAGATGTTAGGACGTTATCTTCACATTCTAAATTCTAAGGCAGACGTGAATCCCGGATTTAAACATCTAACCTAACCTGTTTGAAGGGCATTTAGATACGTGCAAGATTCGAACGCAGATTGAAACATTTGTTTAAAACACTTCACCGAAACGCATACCTTGGCGTCAGTCGTTACGCTCCAATGGTCGCATGGGTATATGAAAGGGAAAGGCGCAGAATATCTTACAGTTTTCAATACTTGTTGCGAGATTTTGTATTCTTTTCTGTTTACCTCCTCGCATATAGATATATCAAAACGTTATGACGTTGGCTTCTGAAGTGGCTTGACCTAGAGCGTGTATTAACAGGCCCGGGGGCTGACGGACTCTGACTTCTTTGATCCTGGGCGATTATGCCTGAAAGGCAACATTTGGGATGTGTATGTAATGTAATACGTTTACACGGTCACATGAATGGGTTTAATTCATGGGACACGTTTTAAGTTTTCCTTTGTGTGTCTCATGTTTACTATACCTATTTCGAGAGAGCCAACATTGCAGAGATTAGAATGCCATGCATATGCCGGACCCTCGTAAACCCACATCGAACTTGATGTATTGTAGGGTTAACATCTGATAGCCCCTCATGTTATGACAGATTCACGATCTGTGGATGTAATAAAGACTTTTTAATGTTTTCAAATACTAGCTTTGAGTGATATTTTAGTATGTTCGTTGAGAACATAAATACTGAAACTGTGAAACTAAGGACGGTTCCTTGACATCAACTTATAAACATTTCCCGTATTATCATAAACAGCGAATCAGCTATAGTTGCCTTGCGGAACAAAGTATTTGGTCAAACAAATACATGAAAAACCCCAACTAAATACGATTATCCAGTGTGATGCATTTGATAAAACATAGCGATTTGGATCTGAAGTTTGCATTGTTGTGGGGATTGATTTAGTCTCAGTAACGTTTTATAACGTTAGTTGTATTTCCTTTTGTCTAATAGTTGATTAATGATGACGCTTTAACTACATTTGAAACCGCAATCTATCGGGGTGCGAATTAACTGCGTCCATTGCACCAAGTGTCCGTCAACCAGCCCTGCCATTGTGCTCCGTAAAGATGTTTCGGAGATTACAATCAGTTGCTGTGACTAAACGCCTCTATCTCCATAAAGTGAGAGCGATGACACCGATGACGCCTTTCGACCAATATCCTGTACTTGATTTTATGGTGCGTGCGTGCGTGCGTGCGTGCGTGCGTGCGTGCGTGCGTGAGTTAGGGGAGAATTTCCATTTGTTAAAGCATGTGTGTGTCAGTACCATCGTTTGGTGCCAGTGACATATGACAGTAAATCCTGCATTGACCATATTTCTTTTTATCCATTACCACGAGGACAAAAGACTAAGATTTCATTTAAAATTTCATTATCTTACTCTCAAAACAATCGTTTAGTCGTGGCATTCAGAAACCCTGCTCCCTCACTCACCCTGACCGAAAGGCAACCACATGACTTGATAAAGCGGCCCACTGTTCGTCGGTGATGGGGGCGATTGATTATACCTCCAGCGTGCAGACATTACCACATGACGCTATGCCACTCCGTGGTGTGGACATACTATCGAAGCACATTGTTTCTTGAGATCTACTATATGTAAAATGGCAGTCAGTACAGCTTCTATTCATTTGGTAAAAATCCCACTATGCCTATTTCCTGTAACTGCGCATCAGCAAACTACTAGTCATTTAAAATGTGAAGTATGAAACTTTGTGTTTTGTGCTAAAATACACGAAAAACCTCGTTTGAAGGTAAAATAAGCTTACAGTTCACGTGCAACTGAGTGCATCGAGAAAACGTACTATTACCGTTATAGGCTAGATTAACGATATCCCCATACAAACAGAGGAGGCGCTGCTTTACAAACAAATGTGTTCCCGATAAAACTGACTGACGAACCAAAGCTTTGCATATAAGATATATAACGGGAAGTTTGCTTGCAATACATTTAATGTTTTGGATATTGATATGTTTTCTCAAGACGTGTCTCAAAGACTGGCATTTTGTTTTAGTCTAACAAGCCTTAACGCCAATACTGTTTATTTTTCAGTGTATATACCACGCGTGAACGCTGGCAGGTAGCGCCAGGGTAGCAGGCCAGATTTTCATACTGTCAGTTGTGGGACAAGTACCATTTCGCGGCATTCAATTCCCTATGCATGGCACCGCAGGCAGTGAAATCAGCTGTTCCTGCCCGATCACACGCTTGAACTGAAGGAAGCACCATGCAAATCATTATTGGGTCTCTGGGCAGGATTCTTTCAGTTGACAGTCAGTGTTTCTTTTTCAAACTATATGTTGTAAACATTAGGTCTACTTTTGTAGAGAAAGAGACGCACACGTAGGTAAAACACGAACATCATCTGGATAGGCGTTTAATAGGTAGGTTCATTATTCATATTAGGGTAGGTTCATATTATTAGGTTGTGTAAGTAGGCAGGGCAAATGCTCTTCACGTGATGCAAGAGTTGTGTAAGTAGGCAGTGCAAACGCTCTTCACGTGATGTAAGAGTTGTGTAAGTAGGCAGGGCAAACGCTCTTCACGTGATGTAAGAGTTGTGTAAGTAGGCAGGGCAAATGCTCTTCACGTGATGTAAGAGTTGTGTAAGTAGGCAGGCCAAACGCTCTTCACGTGATGTAAGAGTTGTGTAAGTAGGCAGGCCAAACGCTCTTCACGTGATGTAATAGTTGTGTAAGTAGGCAGGCCAAATGATCTTCACGTGATGTAAGAGTTGTGTCAGTAGGCAGGGCAAATGCTCTTACGTGATGTAAGAGTTGTGTAAGTAGGCAGTGCAAATGTTCTTTACGTGTTGATGTAAGAGTTGTGTAAGTAGGCAGGGTAAAAGCTCTTCACGTGATGTAAGAGTTGTGTAAGTAGGCGGGGCAAATGCTCTTTACGTGATGTAAGAGTTGTGTAAGTAGGCAGGGCAAACGCTCTTCACGTGTTGATGTAAGAGTTGTGTAAGTAGGCAGGGCAAACGCTCTTCACGTGATGTAAGAGTTGTGTAAGTAGGCAGGGCAAATGCACTTCACGTGATGTAAGAGTTGTGTAAGTAGGCAGGCCAAACGCTCTTCACGTGATGTAAGAGTTGTGAAAGTAGGCAGGCCAAACGCTCTTCACGTGATGTAAGAGTTGTGTAAGTAGGCAGGGCAAATGCTGTTCACGTGATGTAAGAGTTGTGTAAGTAGGCAGTGCAAATGCTCTTTACGTGATGTAAGAGTTGTGTAAGTAGGCAGGGCAAACGCTCTTCACGTGTTGATGTAAGAGTTGTGTAAGTAGGCAGGGCAAACGCTCTTCACGTGATGTAAGAGTTGTGTAAGTAGGCGGGGCAAATGCTCTTTACGTGATGTAAGAGTTGTGTAAGTAGGCGGGGCAAATGCTCTTTACGTGATGTAAGAGTTGTGTAAGTAGGCAGGGCAAACGCTCTTCACGTGATGTAAGAGTTGTGTAAGTAGGCGGGGCAAACGCTCTTCACGTGTTGATGTAAGAGTTGTGTAAGTAGTCAGGGCAAACGCTCTTCACGTGTTGATGTAAGAGTTGTGTAAGTAGTCAGGGCAAACGCTCTTCACGTGTTGATGTAAGAGTTGTGTAAGTAGGCAGGGCAAACGCTCTTCACGTGATGTAAGAGTTGTGTAAGTAGGCGGGGCAAATGCTCTTTACGTGATGTAAGAGTTGTGTAAGTAGGCAGGGCAAACGCTCTTCACGTGTTGATGTAAGAGTTGTGTAAGTAGGCAGGGCAAACGCTCTTCACGTGTTGATGAAAGAGTTGTGTAAGTAGGCAGGCCAAATGCTCTTCACGTGATGTAAGAGTTGTGTAAGTAGGCAGGGCAAACGCTCTTCACGTGATGTAAGAGTTGTGTAAGTAGGCAGGGCAAACGCTCTTCACGTGATGTAAGAGTTGTGTAAGTAGGCAGGGCAAATGCTCTTCACGTGATGTAAGAGTTGTGTAAGTAGGCAGGCCAAGCGCTCTTCACGTGATGTAAGAGTTGTGTAAGTAGGCAGGCCAAGCGCTCTTTACGTGATGTAAGAGTTGTGTAAGTAGGCAGGGCAAACGCTCTTCACGTGTTGATGTAAGAGTTGTGTAAGTAGGCAGGGCAAACGCTCTTCACGTGTTGACGAAAGAGTTGTGTAAGTAGGCAGGGCAAACGCTCTTCACGTGTTGATGTAAGAGTTGTGTAAGTAGGCAGGGCAAACACTCTTCACGTGATGTAAGAGTTGTGTAAGTAGGCAGGCCAAGCGCTCTTCACGTGATGTAAGAGTTGTGTAAGTAGGCAGGGCAAACATTCTTCACGTGATGTAAGAGTTGTGTAAGTAGGCAGGGCAAATGCTGTTCACGTGATGTAAGAGTTGTGTAAGTAGGCAGTGAAAATGCTCTTTACGTGATGTAAGAGTTGTGTAAGTAGGCAGGCCAAACGCTCTTCACGTGTTGATGTAAGAGTTGTGTAAGTAGGCAGGGCAAACGCTCTTCACGTGTTGATGTAAGAGTTGTGCAAGTAGTCAGGGCAAATGCTCTTCACGTGATGTAAGTGTTGTGTAAGTAGGCAGGGCAAATGCTCTTCACGTGATGTAAGAGTTGTGTAAGTAGGCAGGGCAAACGCTCTTCACGTGTTGATGTAAGAGTTGTGTAAGTAGGCAGGGCAAACGCTCTTCACGTGATGTAAGAGTTGTGTAAGTAGGCAGGGCAAACGCTCTTCACGTGATGTAAGAGTTGTGTAAGTAGGCAGTGCAGACGCTCTTCACGTGTTGATGTAAGAGTTGTGTAAGGAGGCAGGGCAAGCGCTCTTCACGTGTTGATGTAAGAGTTGTGTAAGTAGGCAGGGCAAACGCTCTTCACGTGATGTAAGAGTTGTGTAAGTAGGCAGGGCAAATGCTCTTCACGTGATGTAAGAGTTGTGTAAGTAGGCAGGGCAAACGCTCTTCACGTGTTGATGTAAGAGTTGTGTAAGTAGGCAGGGCAAACGCTCTTCACGTGTTGATGTAAGAGTTGTGTAAGTAGGCAGGGCAAACGCTCTTCACGTGATGTAAGAGTTGTGTAAGTAGGCAGGCCAAGCGCTCTTCACGTGATGTAAGAGTTGTGTAAGTAGGCAGGGCAAACATTCCTCACGTGATGTAAGAGTTGTGTAAGTAGGCAGGGCAAATGCTGTTCACGTGATGTAAGAGTTGTGTAAGTAGGCAGTGCAAATGCTCTTTACGTGATGTAAGAGTTGTGTAAGTAGGCAGGTCAAACGCTCTTCACGTGTTGATGTAAGAGTTGTGTAAGTAGGCAGGGCAAACGCTCTTCACGTGATGTAAGAGTTGTGTAAGTAGGCAGTGCAAACGCTCTTCACGTGATGTAGGAGTTGTGTAAGTAGGCAGTGCAAACGCTCTTCACGTGATGTAAGAGTTGTGGAAGTAGGCAGGCCAAATGCTCTTCACGTGATGTAAGAGTTGTGTAAGTAGGCGGGGCAAATGCTCTTCACGTGATGTAGGAGCTGTGTATGTAGGCAGTGCAAACGCTCTTCACGTGATGTAAGAGTTGTGGAAGTAGGCAGGGCAAACATTCTTCACGTGATGTAAGAGTTGTGTAAGTAGGCAGGGCAAATGCTCTTCACGTGATGTAAGAGTTGTGTAAGTAGGCAGTGCAAATGCTCTTTACGTGATGTAAGAGTTGTGTAAGTAGGCAGGTCAAACGCTCTTCACGTGTTGATGTAAGAGTTGTGTAAGTAGGCAGGGCAAACGCTCCTCACGTGATGTAAGAGTTGTGTAAGTAGGCAGTGCAAACGCTCTTCACGTGATGTAGGAGTTGTGTAAGTAGGCAGTGCAAACGCTCTTCACGTGATGTAAGAGTTGTGGAAGTAGGCAGGCCAAATGCTCTTCACGTGATGTAAGAGTTGTGTAAGTAGGCGGGGCAAATGCTCTTCACGTTATGTAGGAGTTGTGTATGTAGGCAGTGCAAACGCTCTTCACGTGATGTAAGAGTTGTGGAAGTAGGCAGGCCAAATGCTCTTCACGTGATGCAAGAGTTGTGTAAGTAGGCAGGGCAAACGCTCTTCACGTGATGTAAGAGTTGTGTAAGTAGGCAGTGCAAACGCTCTTCACGTGATGTAAGAGTTGTGTAAGTAGGCAGGGCAAACGCTCTTCACGTGTTGATGTAAGAGTTGTGTAAGTAGGCAGGGCAAACGCTCTTCACGTGATGTAAGAGTTGTGTAAGTAGGCAGGCCAAACGCTCTTTACGTGATGTAAGAGTTGTGTAAGTAGGCAGGGCAAATACTCTTCACGTGATGTAAGAGTTGTGTAAGTAGGCAGTGCAAATGCTCTTTACGTGTTGATGTAAGAGTTGTGTAAGTAGGCAGGGCAAACGCTCTTCACGTGATGTAAGAGTTGTGTAAGTAGGCAGGCCAAATGCTCTTCACGTGATGCAAGAGTGGTGTAAGTAGGCAGTGCAAACGCTCTTCACGTGATGTAAGAGTTGTGTAAGTAGGCAGGGGAAACGCTCTTCACGTGATGTAAGAGTTGTGTAGGTAGGCAGGGCAAATGCTCTTCACGTGATGTAAGAGTTGTGTAAGTAGGCAGTGCAAACGCTCTTCACGTGATGTAAGAGTTGTGTAAGTAGGCAGGCCAAACGCTCTTCACGTGATGTAAGAGTTGTGTAAGTAGGCAGGTCAAATGCTCTCACGTGATGTAAGAGTTGTGTATATAGGCAGTGGAAATGTTCTTTACGTGTTGATGTAAGAGTTGTGTAAGTAGGCAGGGTAAACGCTCTTCACGTGATGTAAGAGTTGTGTAAGTAGGCGGGGCAAATGCTCTCACGTGATGTAAGAGTTGTGTATATAGGCAGTGGAAATGTTCTTTACGTGTTGATGTAAGAGTTGTGTAAGTAGGCAGGGTAAACGCTCTTCACGTGATGTAAGAGTTGTGTAAGTAGGCAGGTCAAATGCTCTCACGTGATGTAAGAGTTGTGTATATAGGCAGTGGAAATGTTCTTTACGTGTTGATGTAAGAGTTGTGTAAGTAGGCAGGGTAAACGCTCTTCACGTGATGTAAGAGTTGTGTAAGTAGGCGGGGCAAATGCTCTTTACGTGATGTAAGAGTTGTGTAAGTAGACAGGGCAAACGCTCTTCACGTGTTGATGTAAGAGTTGTGTAAGTAGGCAGGGCAAACGCTCTTCACGTGATGTAAGAGTTGTGTAAGTAGGCAGGGCAAACGCTCTTCACGTGATGTAAGAGTTGTGTAAGTAGGCAGGGCAAACGCTCTTCACGTGTTGATGCAAGAGTTGTGTAAGTAGGCAGGGCAAACGCTCTTCACGTGATGTAAGAGTTGTGTAGGTAGGCAGGCCAAACGCTCTTTACGTGATGTAAGAGTTGTGTAAGTAGGCAGTGCAAATGCTCTTTACGTGTTGATGTAAGAGTTGTGTAAGTAGGCAGGGCAAACGCTCTTTACGTGTTGATGTAAGAGTTGTGTAAGTAGGCAGGGCAAACGCTCTTCACGTGATGTAAGAGTTGTGTAAGTAGGCAGGCCAAATGCTCTTCACGTGATGTAAGAGTGGTGTAAGTAGGCAGTGCAAACGCTCTTCACGTGATGTAAGAGTTGTGTAAGTAGGCAGGGCAAACGCTCTTCACGTGTTGTAAGAGTTGTGTAAGTAGGCAGGGCAAATGCTCTTCACGTGATGTAAGAGTTGTGTAAGTAGGCAGTGCAAACGCTCTTCACTTGATGTAAGAGTTGTGTAAGTAGGCAGGCCAAACGCTCTTCACGTGATGTAATAGTTGTGTAAGTAGGCAGGCCAAATGATCTTCACGTGATGTAAGAGTTGTGTAAGTAGGCAGGTCAAATGCTCTCACGTGATGTAAGAGTTGTGTATGTAGGCAGTGGAAATGTTCTTTACGTGTTGATGTAAGAGTTGTGTAAGTAGGCAGGGTAAACGCTCTTCACGTGATGTAAGAGTTGTGTAAGTAGGCGGGGCAAATGCTCTTTACGTGATGTAAGAGTTGTGTAAGTAGGCAGGGCAAGCGCTCTTCACGTGTTGATGTAAGAGTTGTGTAAGTAGGCAGGGCAAACGCTCTTCACGTGATGTAAGAGTTGTGAAAGTAGGCAGGCCAAACGCTCTTCATGTGATGTAAGAGTTGTGTAAGTAGGCAGTGCAAATGCTCTTTACGTGTTGATGTAAGAGTTGTGTAAGTAGGCAGGGCAAACGCTCTTCACGTGTTGATGTAAGAGTTGTGTAAGTAGGCAGGGCAAACGCTCTTCACGTGATGTAAGAGTTGTGTAGGTAGGCAGGCCAAACGCTCTTTACGTGATGTAAGAGTTGTGTAAGTAGGCAGGGCAAATGCTCTTCACGTGATGTAAGAGTTGTGTAAGTAGCCAGTGCAAAAGCTCTTTACGTGTTGATGTAAGAGTTGTGTAAGTAGTCAGGGCAAACGCTCTTCACGTGATGTAAGAGTTGTGTAAGTAGGCAGTGCAAATGCTCTTTACGTGTTGATGTAAGAGTTGTGTAAGTAGGCAGGGCAAATGCTCTTCACGTGATGTAAGAGTTGTGTAAGTAGGCATGGAAATGCTCTTTACGTGTTGATGTAAGAGTTGTGTAAGTAGGCAGGGCAAATGCTCTTCACGTGATGTAAGAGTTGTGTAAATAGGCAGTGCAAATGCTCTTTACGTGTTGATGTAAGAGTTGTGTAAGTAGGCAGGGCAAACGCTCTTCACGTGATGTAAGAGTTGTGTAAGTAGGCAGGCCAAGCGCTCTTCACGTGATGTAAGAGTTGTGTAAGTAGGCAGGGCAAACATTCTTCACGTGATGTAAGAGTTGTGTAAGTAGGCAGGGCAAATGCTGTTCACGTGATGTAAGAGTTGTGTAAGTAGGCAGTGCAGATGCTCTTTACGTGATGTAAGAGTTGTGTAAGTAGGCAGGTCAAACGCTCTTCACGTGTTGATGTAAGAGTTGTGTAAGTAGGCAGGGCAAACGCTCTTCACGTGATGTAAGAGTTGTGTAAGTAGGCAGTGCAAACGCTCTTCACGTGATGTAGGAGTTGTGTAAGTAGGCAGTGCAAACGCTCTTCACGTGATGTAAGAGTTGTGGAAGTAGGCAGGCCAAATGCTCTTCACGTGATGTAGGAGTTGTGTAAGTAGGCGGGGCAAATGCTCTTCACGTGATGTAGGAGCTGTGTATGTAGGCAGTGCAAACGCTCTTCACGTGGTGTAAGAGTTGTGGAAGTAGGCAGGGCAAACACTCTTCACGTGATGTAAGAGTTGTGTAAGTAGGCAGGGCAAATGCTCTTCACGTGATGTAAGAGTTGTGTAAGTAGGCAGTGCAAATGCTCTTTACGTGATGTAAGAGTTGTGTAAGTAGGCAGGTCAAACGCTCTTCACGTGTTGATGTAAGAGTTGTGTAAGTAGGCAGGGCAAACGCTCCTCACGTGATGTAAGAGTTGTGTAAGTAGGCAGTGCAAACGCTCTTCACGTGATGTAGGAGTTGTGTAAGTAGGCAGTGCAAACGCTCTTCACGTGATGTAAGAGTTGTGGAAGTAGGCAGGCCAAATGCTCTTCACGTGATGTAAGAGTTGTGTAAGTAGGCGGGGCAAATGCTCTTCACGTTATGTAGGAGTTGTGTATGTAGGCAGTGCAAACGCTCTTCACGTGATGTAAGAGTTGTGGAAGTAGGCAGGGCAAATGCTCTTCACGTGATGTAAGAGTTGTGTAAGTAGGCAGGGCAAACGCTCTTCACGTGATGTAAGAGTTGTGTAAGTAGGCAGTGCAAACGCTCTTCACGTGATGTAAGAGTTGTGTAAGTAGGCAGGGCAAACGCTCTTCACGTGTTGATGTAAGAGTTGTGTAAGTAGGCAGGGCAAACGCTCTTCACGTGATGTAAGAGTTGTGTAAGTAGGCAGGCCAAACGCTCTTTACGTGATGTAAGAGTTGTGTAAGTAGGCAGGGCAAATGCTCTTCACGTGATGTAAGAGTTGTGTAAGTAGGCAGTGCAAATGCTCTTTACGTGTTGATGTAAGAGTTGTGTAAGTAGGCAGGGCAAACGCTCTTCACGTGATGTAAGAGTTGTGTAAGTAGGCAGGCCAAATGCTCTTCACGTGATGTAAGAGTTGTGTAAGTAGGCAGTGCAAAAGCTCTTTACGTGTTGATGTAAGAGTTGTGTAAGTAGTCAGGGCAAACGCTCTTCACGTGATGTAAGAGTTGTGTAAGTAGGCAGGGCAAATGCTCTTCACGTGATGTAAGAGTTGTGTAAGTAGGCATGGAAATGCTCTTTACGTGTTGATGTAAGAGTTGTGTAAGTAGGCAGGGCAAATGCTCTTCACGTGATGTAAGAGTTGTGTAAATAGGCAGTGCAAATGCTCTTTACGTGTTGATGTAAGAGTTGTGTAAGTAGGCAGGGCAAACGCTCTTCACGTGATGTAAGAGTTGTGAAAGTAGGCAGGCCAAACGCTCTTCATGTGATGTAAGAGTTGTGTAAGTAGGCAGTGCAAATGCTCTTTACGTGTTGATGTAAGAGTTGTGTAAGTAGGCAGGGCAAACGCTCTTCACGTGTTGATGTAAGAGTTGTGTAAGTAGGCAGGGCAAACGCTCTTCACGTGATGTAAGAGTTGTGTAAGTAGGCAGGCCAAATGATCTTAACGTGATGTAAGAGTTGTGAAAGTAGGCAGGCCAAACGCTCTTCATGTGATGTAAGAGTTGTGTAAGTAGGCAGTGCAAATGCTCTTTACGTGTTGATGTAAGAGTTGTGTAAGTAGGCAGGGCAAACGCTCTTCACGTGTTGATGTAAGAGTTGTGTAAGTAGGCAGGGCAAACGCTCTTCACGTGATGTAAGAGTTGTGTAAGTAGGCAGGCCAAATGATCTTAACGTGATGTAAGAGTTGTGTAAGTAGGCAGTGCAAATGCTCTTTACGTGTTGATGTAAGAGTTGTGTAAGTAGGCAGGGCAAACGCTCTTCACGTGATGTAAGAGTTGTGTAAGTAGGCAGGCCAAATGCTCTTCACGTGATGCAAGAGTGGTGTAAGTAGGCAGTGCAAACGCTCTTCACGTGATGTAAGAGTTGTGTAAGTAGGCAGGGGAAACGCTCTTCACGTGATGTGAGAGTTGTGTAGGTAGGCAGGGCAAATGCTCTTCACGTGATGTAAGAGTTGTGTAAGTAGGCAGTGCAAACGCTCTTCACGTGATGTAAGAGTTGTGTAAGTAGGCAGGCCAAACGCTCTTCACGTGATGTAATAGTTGTGTAAGTAGGCAGGCCAAATGATCTTCACGTGATGTAAGAGTTGTGTAAGTAGGCAGGTCAAATGCTCTCACGTGATGTAAGAGTTGTGTATGTAGGCAGTGGAAATGTTCTTTACGTGTTGATGTAAGAGTTGTGTAAGTAGGCAGGGTAAACGCTCTTCACGTGATGTAAGAGTTGTGTAAGTAGGCGGGGCAAATGCTCTTTACGTGATGTAAGAGTTGTGTAAGTAGGCAGGGCAAACGCTCTTCACGTGTTGATGTAAGAGTTGTGTAAGTAGGCAGGGCAAACGCTCTTCACGTGATGTAAGAGTTGTGAAAGTAGGCAGGCCAAACGCTCTTCATGTGATGTAAGAGTTGTGTAAGTAGGCAGTGCAAATGCTCTTTACGTGTTGATGTAAGAGTTGTGTAAGTATTCAGTGCAAATGCTCTTCACGTGTTGATGTAAGAGTTGTGTAAGTAGGCAGGGCAAACGCTCTTCACGTGATGTAAGAGTTGTGTAAGTAGGCAGGCCAAATGATCTTCACGTGATGTAAGAGTTGTGAAAGTAGGCAGGCCAAACGCTCTTCATGTGATGTAAGAGTTGTGTAAGTAGGCAGTGCAAATGCTCTTTACGTGTTGATGTAAGAGTTGTGTAAGTAGGCAGGGCAAACGCTCTTCACGTGTTGATGTAAGAGTTGTGTAAGTAGGCAGGGCAAACGCTCTTCACGTGATGTAAGAGTTGTGTAAGTAGGCAGGCCAAATGATCTTAACGTGATGTAAGAGTTGTGTAAGTAGGCAGTGCAAATGCTCTTTACGTGTTGATGTAAGAGTTGTGTAAGTAGGCAGGGCAAACGCTCTTCACGTGATGTAAGAGTTGTGTAAGTAGGCAGGCCAAATGCTCTTCACGTGATGCAAGAGTGGTGTAAGTAGGCAGTGCAAACGCTCTTCACGTGATGTAAGAGTTGTGTAAGTAGGCAGGGGAAACGCTCTTCACGTGATGTGAGAGTTGTGTAGGTAGGCAGGGCAAATGCTCTTCACGTGATGTAAGAGTTGTGTAAGTAGGCAGTGCAAACGCTCTTCACGTGATGTAAGAGTTGTGTAAGTAGGCAGGCCAAACGCTCTTCACGTGATGTAAGAGTTGTGTAAGTAGGCAGCCCAAATGATCTTCACGTGATGTAAGAGTTGTGTAAGTAGGCAGGTCAAATGCTCTCACGTGATGTAAGAGTTGTGTATATAGGCAGTGGAAATGTTCTTTACGTGTTGATGTAAGAGTTGTGTAAGTAGGCAGGGTAAACGCTCTTCACGTGATGTAAGAGTTGTGTAAGTAGGCGGGGCAAATGCTCTTTACGTGATGTAAGAGTTGTGTAAGTAGACAGGGCAAACGCTCTTCACGTGTTGATGTAAGAGTTGTGTAAGTAGGCAGGGCAAACGCTCTTCACGTGATGTAAGAGTTGTGTAAGTAGGCAGGGCAAACGCTCTTCACGTGATGTAAGAGTTGTGTAAGTAGGCAGGGCAAACGCTCTTCACGTGTTGATGCAAGAGTTGTGTAAGTAGGCAGGGCTAACGCTCTTCACGTGATGTAAGAGTTGTGTAGGTAGGCAGGCCAAACGCTCTTTACGTGATGTAAGAGTTGTGTAAGTAGGCAGTGCAAATGCTCTTTACGTGTTGATGTAAGAGTTGTGTAAGTAGGCAGGGCAAACGCTCTTTACGTGTTGATGTAAGAGTTGTGTAAGTAGGCAGGGCAAACGCTCTTCACGTGATGTAAGAGTTGTGTAAGTAGGCAGGCCAAATGCTCTTCACGTGATGTAAGAGTGGTGTAAGTAGGCAGTGCAAACGCTCTTCACGTGATGTAAGAGTTGTGTAAGTAGGCAGGGCAAACGCTCTTCACGTGATGTAAGAGTTGTGTAAGTAGGCAGGGCAAATGCTCTTCACGTGATGTAAGAGTTGTGTAAGTAGGCAGTGCAAACGCTCTTCACTTGATGTAAGAGTTGTGTAAGTAGGCAGGCCAAACGCTCTTCACGTGATGTAATAGTTGTGTAAGTAGGCAGGCCAAATGATCTTCACGTGATGTAAGAGTTGTGTAAGTAGGCAGGTCAAATGCTCTCACGTGATGTAAGAGTTGTGTATGTAGGCAGTGGAAATGTTCTTTACGTGTTGATGTAAGAGTTGTGTAAGTAGGCAGGGTAAACGCTCTTCACGTGATGTAAGAGTTGTGTAAGTAGGCGGGGCAAATGCTCTTTACGTGATGTAAGAGTTGTGTAAGTAGGCAGGGCAAGCGCTCTTCACGTGTTGATGTAAGAGTTGTGTAAGTAGGCAGGGCAAACGCTCTTCACGTGATGTAAGAGTTGTGAAAGTAGGCAGGCCAAACGCTCTTCATGTGATGTAAGAGTTGTGTAAGTAGGCAGTGCAAATGCTCTTTACGTGTTGATGTAAGAGTTGTGTAAGTAGGCAGGGCAAACGCTCTTCACGTGATGTAAGAGTTGTGTAGGTAGGCAGGCCAAACGCTCTTTACGTGATGTAAGAGTTGTGTAAGTAGGCAGGGCAAATGCTCTTCACGTGATGTAAGAGTTGTGTAAGTAGGCAGTGCAAAAGCTCTTTACGTGTTGATGTAAGAGTTGTGTAAGTAGGCAGGGCAAACGCTCTTCACGTGTTGATGTAAGAGTTGTGTAAGTAGGCAGGGCAAACGCTCTTCACGTGATGTAAGAGTTGTGAAAGTAGGCAGGCCAAACGCTCTTCATGTGATGTAAGAGTTGTGTAAGTAGGCAGTGCAAATGCTCTTTACGTGTTGATGTAAGAGTTGTGTAAGTAGGCAGGGCAAACGCTCTTCACGTGATGTAAGAGTTGTGTAGGTAGGCAGGCCAAACGCTCTTTACGTGATGTAAGAGTTGTGTAAGTAGGCAGGGCAAATGCTCTTCACGTGATGTAAGAGTTGTGTAAGTAGGCAGTGCAAAAGCTCTTTACGTGTTGATGTAAGAGTTGTGTAAGTAGTCAGGGCAAACGCTCTTCACGTGATGTAAGAGTTGTGTAAGTAGGCAGTGCAAATGCTCTTCACGTGATGTAAGAGTTGTGTAAGTAGGCATGGAAATGCTCTTTACGTGTTGATGTAAGAGTTGTGTAAGTAGGCAGGGCAAATGCTCTTCACGTGATGTAAGAGTTGTGTAAATAGGCAGTGCAAATGCTCTTTACGTGTTGATGTAAGAGTTGTGTAAGTAGGCAGGGCAAACGCTCTTCACGTGATGTAAGAGTTGTGTAAGTAGGCAGGCCAAGCGCTCTTCACGTGATGTAAGAGTTGTGTAAGTAGGGAGGGCAAACATTCTTCACGTGATGTAAGAGTTGTGTAAGTAGGCAGGGCAAATGCTGTTCACGTGATGTAAGAGTTGTGTAAGTAGGCAGTGCAGATGCTCTTTACGTGATGTAAGAGTTGTGTAAGTAGGCAGGTCAAACGCTCTTCACGTGTTGATGTAAGAGTTGTGTAAGTAGGCAGGGCAAACGCTCTTCACGTGATGTAAGAGTTGTGTAAGTAGGCAGTGCAAACGCTCTTCACGTGATGTAGGAGTTGTGTAAGTAGGCAGTGCAAACGCTCTTCACGTGATGTAAGAGTTGTGGAAGTAGGCAGGCCAAACGCTCTTCACGTGATGTAAGAGTTGTGTAAGTAGGCGGGGCAAATGCTCTTCACGTGATGTAGGAGCTGTGTATGTAGGCAGTGCAAACGCTCTTCACGTGATGTAAGAGTTGTGGAAGTAGGCAGGGCAAACACTCTTCACGTGATGTAAGAGTTGTGTAAGTAGGCAGGGCAAATGCTCTTCACGTGATGTAAGAGTTGTGTAAGTAGGCAGTGCAAATGCTCTTTACGTGATGTAAGAGTTGTGTAAGTAGGCAGGTCAAACGCTCTTCACGTGTTGATGTAAGAGTTGTGTAAGTAGGCAGGGCAAACGCTCCTCACGTGATGTAAGAGTTGTGTAAGTAGGCAGTGCAAACGCTCTTCACGTGATGTAGGAGTTGTGTAAGTAGGCAGTGCAAACGCTCTTCACGTGATGTAAGAGTTGTGGAAGTAGGCAGGCCAAATGCTCTTCACGTGATGTAAGAGTTGTGTAAGTAGGCGGTGCAAATGCTCTTCACGTTATGTAGGAGTTGTGTATGTAGGCAGTGCAAACGCTCTTCACGTGATGTAAGAGTTGTGGAAGTAGGCAGGGCAAATGCTCTTCACGTGATGTAAGAGTTGTGTAAGTAGGCAGGGCAAACGCTCTTCACGTGATGTAAGAGTTGTGTAAGTAGGCAGTGCAAACGCTCTTCACGTGATGTAAGAGTTGTGTAAGTAGGCAGGGCAAACGCTCTTCACGTGTTGATGTAAGAGTTGTGTAAGTAGGCAGGGCAAACGCTCTTCACGTGATGTAAGAGTTGTGTAAGTAGGCAGGCCAAACGCTCTTTACGTGATGTAAGAGTTGTGTAAGTAGGCAGGGCAAATGCTCTTCACGTGATGTAAGAGTTGTGTAAGTAGGCAGTGCAAATGCTCTTTACGTGTTGATGTAAGAGTTGTGTAAGTAGGCAGGGCAAACGCTCTTCACGTGATGTAAGAGTTGTGTAAGTAGGCAGGCCAAATGCTCTTCACGTGATGTAAGAGTTGTGTAAGTAGGCAGTGCAAAAGCTCTTTACGTGTTGATGTAAGAGTTGTGTAAGTAGTCAGGGCAAACGCTCTTCACGTGATGTAAGAGTTGTGTAAGTAGGCAGTGCAAATGCTCTTTACGTGTTGATGTAAGAGTTGTGTAAGTAGGCAGGGCAAATGCTCTTCACGTGATGTAAGAGTTGTGTAAGTAGGCATGGAAATGCTCTTTACGTGTTGATGTAAGAGTTGTGTAAGTAGGCAGGGCAAATGCTCTTCACGTGATGTAAGAGTTGTGTAAATAGGCAGTGCAAATGCTCTTTACGTGTTGATGTAAGAGTTGTGTAAGTAGGCAGGGCAAACGCTCTTCACGTGATGTAAGAGTTGTGAAAGTAGGCAGGCCAAACGCTCTTCATGTGATGTAAGAGTTGTGTAAGTAGGCAGTGCAAATGCTCTTTACGTGTTGATGTAAGAGTTGTGTAAGTAGGCAGGGCAAACGCTCTTCACGTGTTGATGTAAGAGTTGTGTAAGTAGGCAGGGCAAACGCTCTTCACGTGATGTAAGAGTTGTGTAAGTAGGCAGGCCAAATGATCTTAACGTGATGTAAGAGTTGTGAAAGTAGGCAGGCCAAACGCTCTTCATGTGATGTAAGAGTTGTGTAAGTAGGCAGTGCAAATGCTCTTTACGTGTTGATGTAAGAGTTGTGTAAGTAGGCAGGGCAAACGCTCTTCACGTGTTGATGTAAGAGTTGTGTAAGTAGGCAGGGCAAACGCTCTTCACGTGATGTAAGAGTTGTGTAAGTAGGCAGGCCAAATGATCTTAACGTGATGTAAGAGTTGTGTAAGTAGGCAGTGCAAATGCTCTTTACGTGTTGATGTAAGAGTTGTGTAAGTAGGCAGGGCAAACGCTCTTCACGTGATGTAAGAGTTGTGTAAGTAGGCAGGCCAAATGCTCTTCACGTGATGCAAGAGTGGTGTAAGTAGGCAGTGCAAACGCTCTTCACGTGATGTAAGAGTTGTGTAAGTAGGCAGGGGAAACGCTCTTCACGTGATGTGAGAGTTGTGTAGGTAGGCAGGGCAAATGCTCTTCACGTGATGTAAGAGTTGTGTAAGTAGGCAGTGCAAACGCTCTTCACGTGATGTAAGAGTTGTGTAAGTAGGCAGGCCAAACGCTCTTCACGTGATGTAATAGTTGTGTAAGTAGGCAGGCCAAATGATCTTCACGTGATGTAAGAGTTGTGTAAGTAGGCAGGTCAAATGCTCTCACGTGATGTAAGAGTTGTGTATGTAGGCAGTGGAAATGTTCTTTACGTGTTGATGTAAGAGTTGTGTAAGTAGGCAGGGTAAACGCTCTTCACGTGATGTAAGAGTTGTGTAAGTAGGCGGGGCAAATGCTCTTTACGTGATGTAAGAGTTGTGTAAGTAGGCAGGGCAAACGCTCTTCACGTGTTGATGTAAGAGTTGTGTAAGTAGGCAGGGCAAACGCTCTTCACGTGATGTAAGAGTTGTGAAAGTAGGCAGGCCAAACGCTCTTCATGTGATGTAAGAGTTGTGTAAGTAGGCAGTGCAAATGCTCTTTACGTGTTGATGTAAGAGTTGTGTAAGTATTCAGTGCAAATGCTCTTCACGTGTTGATGTAAGAGTTGTGTAAGTAGGCAGGGCAAACGCTCTTCACGTGATGTAAGAGTTGTGTAAGTAGGCAGGCCAAATGATCTTAACGTGATGTAAGAGTTGTGAAAGTAGGCAGGCCAAACGCTCTTCATGTGATGTAAGAGTTGTGTAAGTAGGCAGTGCAAATGCTCTTTACGTGTTGATGTAAGAGTTGTGTAAGTAGGCAGGGCAAACGCTCTTCACGTGTTGATGTAAGAGTTGTGTAAGTATGCAGGGCAAACGCTCTTCACGTGATGTAAGAGTTGTGTAAGTAGGCAGGCCAAATGATCTTAACGTGATGTAAGAGTTGTGTAAGTAGGCAGTGCAAATGCTCTTTACGTGTTGATGTAAGAGTTGTGTAAGTAGGCAGGGCAAACGCTCTTCACGTGATGTAAGAGTTGTGTAAGTAGGCAGGCCAAATGCTCTTCACGTGATGCAAGAGTGGTGTAAGTAGGCAGTGCAAACGCTCTTCACGTGATGTAAGAGTTGTGTAAGTAGGCAGGGGAAACGCTCTTCACGTGATGTGAGAGTTGTGTAGGTAGGCAGGGCAAATGCTCTTCACGTGATGTAAGAGTTGTGTAAGTAGGCAGGGCAAACGCTCTTCACGTGATGTAAGAGTTGTGTAAGTAGGCAGGCCAAACGCTCTTCACGTGATGTAATAGTTGTGTAAGTAGGCAGGCCAAATGATCTTCACGTGATGTAAGAGTTGTGTAAGTAGGCAGGTCAAATGCTCTCACGTGATGTAAGAGTTGTGTATGTAGGCAGTGGAAATGTTCTTTACGTGTTGATGTAAGAGTTGTGTAAGTAGGCAGGGTAAACGCTCTTCACGTGATGTAAGAGTTGTGTAAGTAGGCGGGGCAAATGCTCTTTACGTGATGTAAGAGTTGTGTAAGTAGACAGGGCAAACGCTCTTCACGTGTTGATGTAAGAGTTGTGTAAGTAGGCAGGGCAAACGCTCTTCACGTGATGTAAGAGTTGTGTAAGTAGGCAGGGCAAACGCTCTTCACGTGATGTAAGAGTTGTGTAAGTAGGCAGGGCAAACGCTCTTCACGTGTTGATGTAAGAGTTGTGTAAGTAGGCAGGGCAAACGCTCTTCACGTGATGTAAGAGTTGTGTAGGTAGGCAGGCCAAACGCTCTTTACGTGATGTAAGAGTTGTGTAAGTAGGCAGGGCAAATGCTCTTCACGTGATGTAAGAGTTGTGTAAGTAGGCAGTGCAAATGCTCTTTACGTGTTGATGTAAGAGTTGTGTAAGTAGGCAGGGCAAACGCTCTTCACGTGATGTAAGAGTTGTGTAAGTAGGCAGGGCAAATGCTCTTCACGTGATGTAGGAGTTGTGTAAGTAGGCAGGGCAAATGCTCTTCACGTGATGTAAGAGTTGTGTAAGTAGGCATGGAAATGCTCTTTACGTGTTGATGTAAGAGTTGTGTAAGTAGGCAGGGCAAATGCTCTTCACGTGATGTAAGAGTTGTGTAAATAGGCAGTGCAAATGCTCTTTACGTGTTGATGTAAGAGTTGTGTAAGTAGGCAGGGCAAACGCTCTTCACGTGATGTAAGAGTTGTGTAAGTAGGCAGGGCAAATGCTCTTCACGTGATGTAGGAGTTGTGTAAGTAGGCAGGGCAAATGCTCTTTACGTGTTGATGTAAGAGTTGTGTAAGTAGGCAGGGCAAACGCTCTTCACGTGATGTAAGAGTTGTGTAAGTAGGCAGGCCAAACGCTCTTCACGTGATGTAAGAGTTGTGTAAATAGGCAGGGCAAACGCTCTTCACGTGACGTAAGAGTTGCGTAAGTAGGCAGGGCAAATGCTCTTTACGTGTTGATGTAAGAGTTGTGTAAGTAGGCAGGGCAAATGCTCTTCACGTGATGTAAGAGTTGTGTAAGTAGGCAGGTCAAACGCTCTTTACGTGATGTAAGAGTTGTGTAAGTAGGCAGGGCAAACGCTCTTCACGCGTTGATGAAAGAGTTGTGTAAGTAGGCAGTGCAAACGTTCTTCACGTGATGTAAGAGTTGTGTAAGTAGGCAGGGCGAACGTTCTTCACGTGATGTAAGAGTTGTGTAAGTAGGCAGAGCAAACGCTCTTCACGTGATGTAAGAGTTGTGTAAGTAGGCAGGGCAAACGCTCTTCACGTGATGTAAGAGTTGTGTAAGTAGGCAGGGCAAACGCTCTTCACGTGATATACGAGTTGTGTAAGTAGGCAGGGCAAATGCTCTTCACGTGATGTAGGAGTTGTGTAAGTAGGCAGGGCAAATGCTCTTCACGTGATGTAAGAGTTGTGTAAGTAGGCATGGAAATGCTCTTTACGTGTTGATGTAAGAGTTGTGTAAGTAGGCAGGGCAAATGCTCTTCACGTGATGTAAGAGTTGTGTAAATAGGCATGGAAATGCTCTTTACGTGTTGATGTAAGAGTTGTGTAAGTAGGCAGGGCAAATGCTCTTCACGTGATGTAAGAGTTGTGTAAATAGGCAGTGCAAATGCTCTTTACGTGTTGATGTAAGAGTTGTGTAAGTAGGCAGGGCAAACGCTCTTCACGTGATGTAAGAGTTGTGTAAGTAGGCAGGGCAAATGCTCTTCACGTGATGTAGGAGTTGTGTAAGTAGGCAGGGCAAATGCTCTTTACGTGTTGATGTAAGAGTTGTGTAAGTAGGCAGGGCAAACGCTCTTCACGTGATGTAAGAGTTGTGTAAGTAGGCAGGCCAAACGCTCTTCACGTGATGTAAGAGTTGTGTAAATAGGCAGGGCAAACGCTCTTCACGTGACGTAAGAGTTGCGTAAGTAGGCAGGGCAAATGCTCTTTACGTGTTGATGTAAGAGTTGTGTAAGTAGGCAGGGCAAATGCTCTTCACGTGATGTAAGAGTTGTGTAAGTAGGCAGGTCAAACGCTCTTTACGTGATGTAAGAGTTGTGTAAGTAGGCAGGGCAAACGCTCTTCACGCGTTGATGAAAGAGTTGTGTAAGTAGGCAGTGCAAACGTTCTTCACGTGATGTAAGAGTTGTGTAAGTAGGCAGGGCGAACGTTCTTCACGTGATGTAAGAGTTGTGTAAGTAGGCAGAGCAAACGCTCTTCACGTGATGTAAGAGTTGTGTAAGTAGGCAGGGCAAACGCTCTTCACGTGATGTAAGAGTTGTGTAAGTAGGCAGGGCAAACGCTCTTCACGTGATGTACGAGTTGTGTAAGTAGGCAGGCCAAACGCTCTTCACGTGATGTAGGAGTTGTGTAAGTAGGCAGGGCAAACGCTCTTCACGTGATGTAAGAGTTGTGTAAGTAGGCAGGCGAAACGTTCTTCACGTGATGTAAGAGTTGTGTAAGTAGGCAGGGCAAACGATCTTCACGTGATGTAAGAGTTGTGTAAGTAGGCAGGGCAAACGCTCTTCACGTGATGTAAGAGTTGTGTAAGTAGGCAGGGCAAACGCTCTTCACGTGATGTAAGAGTTGTGTAAGTAGGCAGGCCAAACGCTTTTCACGTGTTGATGTAAGAGTTGTGTAAGTAGGCAGGGCAAATGCCCTTCACGTGATGTAAGAGTTGTGTAAGTAGGCAGTGCAAATGCTCTTTACGTGTTGATGTAAGAGTTGTGTAAGTAGGCAGGGCAAACGCTCTTCACGTGATGTAAGAGTTGTGTAAGTAGGCAGGCCAAACGTTCTTCACGTGATGTAAGAGTTGTGTAAGTAGGCAGGGCAAATGCTCTTCACGTGATGTAAGAGTTGTGTAAGTAGGCAGGGCAAACGCTCTTCACGTGTTGATGTAAGAGTTGTGTAAGTAGGCAGGGCAAACGCTCTTCACGTGATGTAAGAGTTGTGTAAGTAGGCAGGCCAAACGCTCTTTACGTGATGTAAGAGTTGTGTAAGTAGGCAGGGCAAATGCTCTTCACGTGATGTAAGAGTTGTGTAAGTAGGCAGTGCAAATGCTCTTTACGTGTTGATGTAAGAGTTGTGTAAGTAGGCAGGGCAAACGCTCTTCACGTGATGTAAGAGTTGTGTAAGTAGGCAGGCCAAATGCTCTTCACGTGATGCAAGAGTGGTGTAAGTAGGCAGTGCTAACGCTCTTCACGTGATGTAAGAGTTGTGTAAGTAGGCAGGGCAAACGCTCTTCACGTGATGTAAGAGTTGTGTAAGTAGGCAGGGCAAATGCTCTTCACGTGATGTAAGAGTTGTGTAAGTTTGCAGTGCAAACGCTCTTCACGTGATGTAAGAGTTGTGTAAGTAGGCAGGCCAAACGCTCTTCACGTGATGTAATAGTTGTGTAAGTAGGCAGGCCAAATGATCTTCACGTGATGTAAGAGTTGTGTAAGTAGGCAGGTCAAATGCTCTCACGTGATGTAAGAGTTGTGTATGTAGGCAGTGGAAATGTTCTTTACGTGTTGATGTAAGAGTTGTGTAAGTAGGCAGGGTAAACGCTCTTCACGTGATGTAAGAGTTGTGTAAGTAGGCGGGGCAAATGCTCTTTACGTGATGTAAGAGTTGTGTAAGTAGGCAGGGCAAACGCTCTTCACGTGTTGATGTAAGAGTTGTGTAAGTAGTCAGGGCAAACGCTCTTCACGTGATGTAAGAGTTGTGAAAGTAGGCAGGCCAAACGCTCTTCATGTGATGTAAGAGTTGTGTAAGTAGGCAGTGCAAATGCTCTTTACGTGATGTAAGAGTTGTGTAAGTAGGCAGGGCAAACGCTCTTCACGTGTTGATGTAAGAGTTGTGTAAGTAGGCAGGGCAAATGCTCTTCACGTGATGTAAGAGTTGTGTAAGTAGGCATGCCAAATGATCTTAACGTGATGTAAGAGTTGTGTAAGTAGGCAGGGCAAATGCTCTTCACGTGATGTAAGAGTTGTGTAAGTAGGCAGTGCAAAAGCTCTTTACGTGTTGATGTAAGAGTTGTGTAAGTAGTCAGGGCAAACGCTCTTCACGTGATGTAAGAGTTGTGTAAGTAGGCAGTGCAAATGCTCTTTACGTGTTGATGTAAGAGTTGTGTAAGTAGGCAGGGCAAACGCTCTTCACGTGATGTAAGAGTTGTGTAAGTAGGCAGGGCAAATGCTCTTCACGTGATGTAGGAGTTGTGTAAGTAGGCAGGGCAAATGCTCTTTACGTGTTGATGTAAGAGTTGTGTAAGTAGGCAGGGCAAACGCTCTTCACGTGATGTAAGAGTTGTGTAAGTAGGCAGGCCAAACGCTCTTCACGTGATGTAAGAGTTGTGTAAGTAGGCAGTGCAAATGCTCTTGAGGTGATGTAAGAGTTGTGTAAATAGGCAGGGCAAACGCTCTTCACGTGATGTAAGAGTTGCGTAAGTAGGCAGGGCAAATGCTCTTTACGTGTTGATGTAAGAGTTGTGTAAGTAGGCAGGGCAATCGCTCTTTACGTGATGTAAGAGTTGTGTAAGTAGGCAGGGAAATGCTCTTTACGTGATGTAAGAGTTGTGTAAGTAGGCAGGGCAAACGCTCTTCACGCGTTGATGAAAGAGTTGTGTAAGTAGGCAGTGCAAACGTTCTTCACGTGATATAGGAGTTGTGTAAGTAGGCAGGGCAAACGCTCTTCACGTGATGTAAGAGTTGTGTAAGTAGGCAGAGCAAACGCTCTTCACGTGATGTAAGAGTTGTGTAAGTAGGCAGGGCAAACGCTCTTCACGTGATGTAAGAGTTGTGTAAGTAGGCAGGGCAAACGCTCTTCACGTGATGTAAGAGTTGTGTAAGTAGGCAGGGCAAACGCTCTTCACGTGATGTAAGAGTTGTGTAAGTAGGCAGGGCAAACGCTCTTCACGTGATGTAAGAGTTGTGTAAGTAGGCAGGCCAAACGCTCTTCACGTGATGTAGGAGTTGTGTAAGTAGGCAGGGCAAACGCTCTTCACGTGATGTAAGAGTTGTGTAAGTAGGCAGGGCAAACGTTCTTGACGTGATGTAAGAGTTGTGTAAGTAGGCAGGGCAAACGCTCTTCACGTGATGTAAGAGTTGTGTAAGTAGGCAGGGCAAACGCTCTTCACGTGATGTAAGAGTTGTGTAAGTAGGCAGGCCAAACGCTCTTCACGTGATGTAAGAGTTGTGTAAGTAGGCAGGGCAAATGCTCTTCACGTGATGTAAGAGTTGTGTAAGTAGGCAGTGCAAATGCTCTTTACGTGTTGATGTAAGAGTTGTGTAAGTAGGCAGGGCAAACGCTCTTCACGTGATGTAAGAGTTGTGTAAGTAGGCAGGCCAAACGTTCTTCACGTGATGTAAGAGTTGTGTAAGTAGGCAGGGCAAATGCTCTTCACGTGATGTAAGAGTTGTGTAAGTAGGCAGTACAAATGCTCTTTACGTGTTGATGTAAGAGTTGTGTAAGTAGGCAGGGCAAACGCTCTTCACGTGATGTAAGAGTTGTGTAAGTAGGCAGGCCAAACGCTCTTCACGTGATGTAAGAGTTGTGTAAGTAGGCAGGGCAAATGCTCTTCACGTGATGTAAGAGTTGTGTAAGTAGGCAGTGCAAATGCTCTTTACGTGTTGATGTAAGAGTTGTGTAAGTAGGCAGGGCAAACGCTCTTCACGTGATGTAAGAGTTGTGTAAGTAGGCAGGGCAAACGTTCTTCACGTGATGTAAGAGTTGTGTAAGTAGGCAGGCCAAACGCTCTTCACGTGATGTAAGAGTTGTGTAAGTAGGCAGTGCAAATGCTCTTTACGTGTTGATGTAAGAGTTGTGTAAGTAGGCAGGGCAAACGCTCTTCACGTGATGTAAGAGTTGTGTAAGTAGGCAGGCCAAACGCTCTTCACGTGATGTAAGAGTTGTGGAAGTAGGCAGTGCAAATGCTCTTTACGTGTTGATGTAAGAGTTGTGTAAGTAGGCAGGGCAAACGCTCTTCGCGTGATGTAAGAGTTGTGTAAGTAGGCAGGCCAAATGCTCTTCACGTGATGCAAGAGTGGTGTAAGTAGGCAGTGCAAACGCTCTTCACGTGATGTAAGAGTTGTGTAAGTAGGCAGGGCAAACGCTCTTCACGTGATGTAAGAGTTGTGTAAGTAGGCAGGGCAAATGCTCTTCACGTGATGTAAGAGTTGTGTAAGTAGGCAGGGCAAACGCTCTTCACGTGATGTAAGAGTTGTGTAAGTAGGCAGGCCAAACGCTCTTCACGTGATGTAATAGTTGTGTAAGTAGGCAGGCCAAATGATCTTCACGTGATGTAAGAGTTGTGAAAGTAGGCAGGCCAAATGCTCTCACGTGATGTAAGAGTTGTGTAAGTAGGCAGGGCAAACGCTCTTCACGTGTTGATGTAAGAGTTGTGTAAGTAGGCAGGGCAAACGCTCTTCACGTGATGTAAGAGTTGTGAAAGTAGGCAGGGCAAACGCTCTTCACGTGATGTAAGAGTTGTGTAAGTAGGCAGGGCAAACGCTCTTCACGTGATGTAAGAGTTGTGTAAGTAGGCAGGCCAAACGCTCTTCACGTGATGTAAGAGCTGTGTAAGTAGGCAGGGCAAATGCTCTTCACGTGATGTAAGAGTTGTGTAAGTAGGCAGTGCAAATGCTCTTTACGTGTTGATGTAAGAGTTGTGTAAGTAGGCAGGGCAAACGCTCTTCACGTGATGTAAGAGTTGTGTAAGTAGGCAGGCCAAACGTTCTTCACGTGATGTAAGAGTTGTGTAAGTAGGCAGGGCAAATGCTCTTCACGTGATGTAAGAGTTGTGTAAGTAGGCAGTACAAATGCTCTTTACCTGTTGATGTAAGAGTTGTGTAAGTAGGCAGGGCAAACGCTCTTCACGTGATGTAAGAGTTGTGTAAGTAGGCAGGCCAAACGCTCTTCACGTGATGTAAGAGTTGTGTAAGTAGGCAGGGCAAATGCTCTTCACGTGATGTAAGAGTTGTGTAAGTAGGCAGTGCAAGTGCTCTTTACGTGTTGATGTAAGAGTTGTGTAAGTAGGCAGGGCAAACGCTCTTCACGTGATGTAAGAGTTGTGTAAGTAGGCAGGGCAAACGTTCTTCACGTGATGTAAGAGTTGTGTAAGTAGGCAGGCCAAACGCTCTTCACGTGATGTAAGAGTTGTGTAAGTAGGCAGTGCAAATGCTCTTTACGTGTTGATGTAAGAGTTGTGTAAGTAGGCAGGGCAAACGCTCTTCACGTGATGTAAGAGTTGTGTAAGTAGGCAGAGCAAACGCTCTTCACGTGATGTAAGAGTTGTGTAAGTAGGCAGGGCAAACGCTCTTCACGTGATGTAAGAGTTGTGTAAGTAGGCAGGGCAAATGCTCTTCACGTGATGTAAGAGTTGTGTAAGTAGGCAGGCCAAACGCTCTTCACGTGATGTAAGAGTTGTGTAAGTAGGCAGGCCAAACGCTCTTCACGTGATGTAATAGTTGTGTAAGTAGGCAGGCCAAATGATCTTCACGTGATGTAAGAGTTGTGAAAGTAGGCAGGCGAAATGCTCTCACGTGATGTAAGAGTTGTGTAAGTAGGTAGGGCAAACGCTCTTCACGTGTTGATGTAAGAGTTGTGTAAGTAGGCAGGGCAAACGTTCTTCACGTGATGTAAGAGTTGTGAAAGTAGGCAGGCCAAACGCTCTTCATGTGATTTAAGAGTTGTGTAAGTAGGCAGTGCAAATGCTCTTTACGTGATGTAAGAGTTGTGTAAGTAGGCAGGGCAAACGCTCTTCACGTTTTGATGGAAGAGTTGTGTAAGTAGGCAGGGCAAACGCTCTTCACGTGATGTAAGAGTTGTGTAAGTAGGCAGGCCAAATGATCTTCACGTGATGTAAGAGTTGTGTAAGTAGGCAGGGCAAATGCTCTTTACGTGTTGATGTAAGAGTTGTGTAAGTAGTCAGGGCAAACGCTCTTCACGTGTTGATGTAAGAGTTGTGTAAGTAGTCAGGGCAAACGCTCTTCACGTGATGTAAGAGTTGTGTAAGTAGGCAGTGCAAATGCTCTTCACGTGTTGATGTAAGAGTTGTGTAAGTAGGCAGTGCAAACGCTCTTCACGTGATGTAAGAGTTGTGTAAGTAGGCAGTGCAAATGCTCTTTACGTGTTGATGTAAGAGTTGTGTAAGTAGGCAGGGCAAACGCTCTTCACATGATGTAAGAGTTGTGTAAGTAGGCAGTGCAAATGCTCTTCAGGTGATGTAAGAGTTGTGTAAATAGGCAGGGCAAATGCTCTTTACGTGTTGATGTAAGAGTTGTGTAAGTAGGCAGGGCAAACGCTCTTCACATGATGTAAGAGTTGTGTAAGTAGGCAGTGCAAATGCTCTTCAGGTGATGTAAGAGTTGTGTAAATAGGCAGGGCAAATGCTCTTTACGTGTTGATGTAAGAGTTGTGTAAGTAGGCAGGGCAAATGCTCTTCACCTGATGTAGGAGTTGTGTAAGTAGGCAGGGCAAATGCTCTTTACGTGTTGATGTAAGAGTTGTGTAAGTAGGCAGGGCAAACGCTCTTCACGTGATGTAAGAGTTGTGTAAGTAGGCAGGCCAAACGCTCTTCTCATGATGTAAGAGTTGTGTAAGTAGGCAGTGCAAATGCTCTTCAGGTGATGTAAAAGTTGTGTAAATAGGCAGGACAAACGCTCTTCACGTGATGTAAGAGTTGCGCAAGTAGGCACGGCAAATGCTCTTTACGTGTTGATGTACGAGTTGTGTAAGTAGGCAGGGCAAACGCTCTTCACGTGATGTAAGAGTTGTGTAAGTAGGCAGGGAAATGCTCTTTACGTGATGTAAGAGTTGTGTAAGTAGGCAGGGCAAACGCTCTTCACGCGTTGATGTAAGAGTTGTGTAAGTGGGCAGGGCAAACGTTCTTGACGTGATGTAAGAGTTGTGTAAGTAGGCAGGGCAAACGCTCTTCACGTGATGTAAGAGTTGTGTAAGTAGGCAGGGCAAACGTTCTTGACGTGATGTAAGAGTTGTGTAAGTAGGCAGGGCAAACGCTCTTCACGTGATGTAAGAGTTTTGTAAGTAGGCAGGGCAAACGCTCTTCACGTGATGTAAGAGTTGTGTATGTAGGCAGGGCAAACGCTCTTCACGTGATGTAAGAGTTGTGAAAGTAGGCAGGCGAAACGCTCTTCACGTGATGTAAGAGTTGTGTAAGTAGGCAGGGCAAATGCTCTTCACGTGATGTAAGAGTTGTGTAAGTAGGCAGTGCAAATGCTCTTTACGTGTTGATGTAAGAGTTGTGTAAGTAGGCAGGGCAAACGCTCTTCACGTGATGTAAGAGTTTTGTAAGTAGGCAGGGCAAACGCTCTTCACGTGATGTAAGAGTTGTGTATGTAGGCAGGGCAAACGCTCTTCACGTGATGTAAGAGTTGTGTAAGTAGGCAGGCCAAACGCTCTTCACGTGATGTAAGAGTTGTGTAAGTAGGCAGTGCAAATGCTCTTTACGTGTTGATGTAAGAGTTGTGTAAGTAGGCAGGGCAAACGCTCTTCACGTGATGTAAGAGTTGTGTAAGTAGGCAGGCCAAATGATCTTCACGTGATGTAAGAGTTGTGTAAGTAGGCAGGGCAAATGCTCTTCACGTGATGTAAGAGTTGTGTAAGTAGGCAGTGCAAATGCTCTTCACGTGATGTAAGAGATGTGTAAGTAGGCAGGCCAAACGTTCTTCACGTGATGTAAGAGTTGTGTAAGTAGGCAGGGCAAATGCTCTTCACGTGATGTAAGAGTTGTGTAAGTATTCAGTGCAAATGCTCTTTACGTGTTGATGTAAGAGTTGTGTAAGTAGTCAGGGCAAACGCTCTTCACGTGATGTAAGAGTTGTGTAAGTAGGCAGGCCAAACGCTCTTCACGTGATGTAAGAGTTGTGTAAGTAGGCAGGGCAAATGCTCTTCACGTGATGTAAGAGTTGTGTAAGTAGGCAGTGCAAATGCTCTTCACGTGATGTAAGAGTTGTGTAAGTAGGCAGGGCAAACGTTCTTCACGTGATGTAAGAGTTGTGTAAGTAGGCAGGCCAAACGCTCTTCACGTGATGTAAGAGTTGTGTAAGTAGGCAGTGCAAATGCTCTTTACGTGTTGATGTAAGAGTTGTGTAAGTAGGCAGGGCAAACGCTCTTCACGTGATGTAAGAGTTGTGTAAGTAGGCAGGCCAAACGATCTTCACGTGATGTAAGAGTTGTGTAAGTAGGCAGTGCAAATGCTCTTCACGTGTTGATGTAAGAGTTGTGTAAGTAGGCAGGGCAAACGCTCTTCACGTGATGTAAGAGTTGTGTAAGTAGGCAGGCCAAATGCTCTTCACGTGATGCAAGAGTGGTGTAAGTAGGCAGTGCAAACGCTCTTCACGTGATGTAAGAGTTGTGTAAGTAGGCAGGGCAAACGCTCTTCACGTGATGAAAGAGTTGTGTAAGTAGGCAGGGCAAATGCTCTTCACGTGATGTAAGAGTTGTGTAAGTAGGCAGGCCAAACGCTCTTCACGTGATGTAAGAGTTGTGTAAGTAGGCAGGCCAAACGCTCTTCACGTGATGTAATAGTTGTGTAAGTAGGCAGGCCAAATGATCTTCACGTGATGTAAGAGTTGTGTAAGTAGGCAGGCCAAATGGTCTCACGTGATGTAAGAGTTGTGTAAGTAGGCACTGCAAATGTTCTTTACGTGTTGATGTAAGAGTTGTGTAAGTAGGCAGGGTAAACGCTCTTCACGTGATGTAAGAGTTGTGTAAGTAGGCGGGGCAAATGCTCTTTACGTGATGTAAGAGTTGTGTAAGTAGGCAGGGCAAACGCTCTTCACGTGTTGATGTAAGAGTTGTGTAAGTAGGCAGGGCAAACGCTCTTCACGTGATGTAAGAGTTGTGAAAGTAGGCAGGCCAAACGCTCTTCATGTGATTTAAGAGTTGTGTAAGTAGGCAGTGCAAATGCTCTTTACGTGATGTAAGAGTTGTGTAAGTAGGCAGGGCAAACGCTCTTCACGTGTTGATGTAAGAGTTGTGTAAGTAGGCAGGGCAAACGCTCTTCACGTGATGTAAGAGTTGTGTAAGTAGGCAGGCCAAATGATCTTCACGTGATGTAAGAGTTGTGTAAGTAGGCAGGGCAAATGCTCTTCACGTGATGTAAGAGTTGTGTAAGTAGGCAGTGCAAATGCTCTTTACGTGTTGATGTAAGAGTTGTGTAAGTAGTCAGGGCAAACGCTCTTCACGTGATGTAAGAGTTGTGTAAGTAGGCAGCGCAAATGCTCTTTACGTGTTGATGTAAGAGTTGTGTAAGTAGGCATGGCAAACGCTCTTCACGTGATGTAAGTGTTGTGTAAGTAGTCAGGGATATGCTCTTTACGTGTTGATGTAAGAGTTGTGTAAGTAGGCAGGGCAAATCCTCTTCACGTGATGTAAGAGTTGTGTAAATAGGCAGTGCAAATGCTCTTTACGTGTTGATGTAAGAGTTGTGTAAGTAGGCAGGCCAAACGCTCTTCACATGATGTAAGAGTTGTGTAAGTAGGCAGTGCAAATGCTCTTCAGGTGATGTAAGAGTTGTGTAAATAGGCAGGACAAACGCTCTTCACGTGATGTAAGAGTTGCGTAAGTAGGCAGGGCAAATGCTCTTTACGTGTTGATGTAAGAGTTGTGTAAGTAGGCAGGGCAAACGCTCTTCACGTGATGTAAGAGTTGTGTAAGTAGGCAGGGAAATGCTCTTTACGTGATGTAAGAGTTGTGTAAGTAGGCAGGGCAAACGCTCTTCACGCGTTGATGTAAGAGTTGTGTAAGTAGGCAGGGCAAACGTTCTTGACGTGATGTAAGAGTTGTGTAAGTAGGCAGGGCAAACGCTCTTCACGTGATGTAAGAGTTGTGTAAGTAGGCAGGGCAAACGTTCTTGACGTGATGTAAGAGTTGTGTAAGTAGGCAGGGCAAACGCTCTTCACGTGATGTAAGAGTTTTGTAAGTAGGCAGGGGAAACGCTCTTCACGTGATGTAAGAGTTGTGTATGTAGGCAGGGCAAACGCTCTTCACGTGATGTAAGAGTTGTGAAAGTAGGCAGGCGAAACGCTCTTCACGTGATGTAAGAGTTGTGTAAGTAGGCAGGGCAAATGCTCTTCACGTGATGTAAGAGTTGTGTAAGTAGGCAGTGCAAATGCTCTTTACGTGTTGATGTAAGAGTTGTGTAAGTAGGCAGGGCAAACGCTCTTCACGTGATGTAAGAGTTTTGTAAGTAGGCAGGGCAAACGCTCTTCACGTGATGTAAGAGTTGTGTATGTAGGCAGGGCAAACGCTCTTCACGTGATGTAAGAGTTGTGTAAGTAGGCAGGCCAAACGCTCTTCACGTGATGTAAGAGTTGTGTAAGTAGGCAGTGCAAATGCTCTTTACGTGTTGATGTAAGAGTTGTGTAAGTAGGCAGGGCAAACGCTCTTCACGTGATGTAAGAGTTGTGTAAGTAGGCAGGCCAAACGTTCTTCACGTGATGTAAGAGTTGTGTAAGTAGGCAGGGCAAATGCTCTTCACGTGATGTAAGAGTTGTGTAAGTATTCAGTGCAAATGCTCTTTACGTGTTGATGTAAGAGTTGTGTAAGTAGTCAGGGCAAACGCTCTTCACGTGATGTAAGAGTTGTGTAAGTAGGCAGGCCAAACGCTCTTCACGTGATGTAAGAGTTGTGTAAGTAGGCAGGGCAAATGCTCTTCACGTGATGTAAGAGTTGTGTAAGTAGGCAGTGCAAATGCTCTTCACGTGTTGATGTAAGAGTTGTGTAAGTAGGCAGGGCAAACGCTCTTCGCGTGATGTAAGAGTTGTGTAAGTAGGCAGGGCAAACGTTCTTCACGTGATGTAAGAGTTGTGTAAGTAGGCAGGCCAAACGCTCTTCACGTGATGTAAGAGTTGTGTAAGTAGGCAGTGCAAATGCTCTTTACGTGTTGATGTAAGAGTTGTGTAAGTAGGCAGGGCAAACGCTCTTCACGTGATGTAAGAGTTGTGTAAGTAGGCAGGCCAAACGATCTTCACGTGATGTAAGAGTTGTGTAAGTAGGCAGTGCAAATGCTCTTCACGTGTTGATGTAAGAGTTGTGTAAGTAGGCAGGGCAAACGCTCTTTACGTGATGTAAGAGTTGTGTAAGTAGGCAGGCCAAATGCTCTTCACGTGATGCAAGAGTGGTGTAAGTAGGCAGTGCAAACGCTCTTCACGTGATGTAAGAGTTGTGTAAGTAGGCAGGGCAAACGCTCTTCACGTGATGAAAGAGTTGTGTAAGTAGGCAGGGCAAACGCTCTTCACGTGATGTAAGAGTTGTGTAAGTAGGCAGGGCAAATGCTCTTCACGTGATGTAAGAGTTGTGTAAGTAGGCAGGCCAAACGCTCTTCACGTGATGTAAGAGTTGTGTAAGTAGGCAGGCCAAACGCTCTTCACGTGATGTAATAGTTGTGTAAGTAGGCAGGCCAAATGATCTTCACGTGATGTAAGAGTTGTGAAAGTAGGCAGGCCAAATGCTCTCACGTGATGTAAGAGTTGTGTAAGTAGGTAGGGCAAATGCTCTTCACGTGTTGATGTAAGAGTTGTGTAAGTAGGCAGGGCAAACGTTCTTCACGTGATGTAAGAGTTGTGAAAGTAGGCAGGCCAAACGCTCTTCATGTGATTTAAGAGTTGTGTAAGTAGGCAGTGCAAATGCTCTTCACGTGATGTAAGAGTTGTGTAAGTAGGCAGGGCAAACGCTCTTCACGTTTTGATGGAAGAGTTGTGTAAGTAGGCAGGGCAAACGCTCTTCACGTGATGTAAGAGTTGTGTAAGTAGGCAGGCCAAATGATCTTCACGTGATGTAAGAGTTGTGTAAGTAGGCAGGGCAAATGCTCTTTACGTGTTGATGTAAGAGTTGTGTAAGTAGTCAGGGCAAACGCTCTTCACGTGTTGATGTAAGAGTTGTGTAAGTAGTCAGGGCAAACGCTCTTCACGTGATGTAAGAGTTGTGTAAGTAGGCAGTGCAAATGCTCTTCACGTGTTGATGTAAGAGTTGTGTAAGTAGGCAGTGCAAACGCTCTTCACGTGATGTAAGAGTTGTGTAAGTAGGCAGTGCAAATGCTCTTTACGTGTTGATGTAAGAGTTGTGTAAGTAGGCAGGGCAAACGCTCTTCACATGATGTAAGAGTTGTGTAAGTAGGCAGTGCAAATGCTCTTCAGGTGATGTAAGAGTTGTGTAAATAGGCAGGGCAAATGCTCTTTACGTGTTGATGTAAGAGTTGTGTAAGTAGGCAGGGCAAACGCTCTTCACATGATGTAAGAGTTGTGTAAGTAGGCAGTGCAAATGCTCTTCAGGTGATGTAAGAGTTGTGTAAATAGGCAGGGCAAATGCTCTTTACGTGTTGATGTAAGAGTTGTGTAAGTAGGCAGGGCAAATGCTCTTCACCTGATGTAGGAGTTGTGTAAGTAGGCAGGGCAAATGCTCTTTACGTGTTGATGTAAGAGTTGTGTAAGTAGGCAGGGCAAACGCTCTTCACGTGATGTAAGAGTTGTGTAAGCAGGCAGGCCAAACGCTCTTCTCATGATGTAAGAGTTGTGTAAGTAGGCAGTGCAAATGCTCTTCAGGTGATGTAAAAGTTGTGTAAATAGGCAGGACAAACGCTCTTCACGTGATGTAAGAGTTGCGTAAGTAGGCACGGCAAATGCTCTTTACGTGTTGATGTACGAGTTGTGTAAGTAGGCAGGGCAAACGCTCTTCACGTGATGTAAGAGTTGTGTAAGTAGGCAGCGAAATGCTCTTTACGTGATGTAAGAGTTGTGTAAGTAGGCAGGGCAAACGCTCTTCACGCGTTGATGTAAGAGTTGTGTAAGTGGGCAGGGCAAACGTTCTTGACGTGATGTAAGAGTTGTGTAAGTAGGCAGGGCAAACGCTCTTCACGTGATGTAAGAGTTGTGTAAGTAGGCAGGGCAAACGTTCTTGACGTGATGTAAGAGTTGTGTAAGTAGGCAGGGCAAACACTCTTCACGTGATGTAAGAGTTTTGTAAGTAGGCAGGGCAAACGCTCTTCACGTGATGTAAGAGTTGTGTATGTAGGCAGGGCAAACGCTCTTCACGTGATGTAAGAGTTGTGAAAGTAGGCAGGCGAAACGCTCTTCACGTGATGTAAGAGTTGTGTAAGTAGGCAGGGCAAATGCTCTTCACGTGATGTAAGAGTTGTGTAAGTAGGCAGTGCAAATGCTCTTTACGTGTTGATGTAAGAGTTGTGTAAGTAGGCAGGGCAAACGCTCTTCACGTGATGTAAGAGTTTTGTAAGTAGGCAGGGCAAACGCTCTTCACGTGATGTAAGAGTTGTGTATGTAGGCAGGGCAAACGCTCTTCACGTGATGTAAGAGTTGTGTACGTAGGCAGGCCAAATGATCTTCACGTGATGTAAGAGTTGTGTAAGTAGGCAGTGCAAATGCTCTTTACGTGTTGATGTAAGAGTTGTGTAAGTAGGCAGGGCAAACGCTCTTCACGTGATGTAAGAGTTGTGTAAGTAGGCAGGCCAAATGATCTTCACGTGATGTAAGAGTTGTGTAAGTAGGCAGGGCAAATGCTCTTCACGTGATGTAAGAGTTGTGTAAGTAGGCAGTGCAAATGCTCTTCACGTGATGTAAGAGTTGTGTAAGTAGGCAGGCCAAACGTTCTTCACGTGATGTAAGAGTTGTGTAAGTAGGCAGGGCAAATGCTCTTCACGTGATGTAAGAGTTGTGTAAGTATTCAGTGCAAATGCTCTTTACGTGTTGATGTAAGAGTTGTGTAAGTAGTCAGGGCAAACGCTCTTCACGTGATGTAAGAGTTGTGTAAGTAGGCAGGCCAAACGCTCTTCACGTGATGTAAGAGTTGTGTAAGTAGGCAGGGCAAATGCTCTTCACGTGATGTAAGAGTTGTGTAAGTAGGCAGTGCAAATGCTCTTCACGTGATGTAAGAGTTGTGTAAGTAGGCAGGGCAAACGTTCTTCACGTGATGTAAGAGTTGTGTAAGTAGGCAGGCCAAACGCTCTTCACGTGATGTAAGAGTTGTGTAAGTAGGCAGTGCAAATGCTCTTTACGTGTTGATGTAAGAGTTGTGTAAGTAGGCAGGGCAAACGCTCTTCACGTGATGTAAGAGTTGTGTAAGTAGGCAGGCCAAACGATCTTCACGTGATGTAAGAGTTGTGTAAGTAGGCAGTGCAAATGCTCTTCACGTGTTGATGTAAGAGTTGTGTAAGTAGGCAGGGCAAACGCTCTTCACGTGATGTAAGAGTTGTGTAAGTAGGCAGGCCAAATGCTCTTCACGTGATGCAAGAGTGGTGTAAGTAGGCAGTGCAAACGCTCTTCACGTGATGTAAGAGTTGTGTAAGTAGGCAGGGCAAACGCTCTTCACGTGATGAAAGAGTTGTGTAAGTAGGCAGGGCAAATGCTCTTCACGTGATGTAAGAGTTGTGTAAGTAGGCAGGCCAAACGCTCTTCACGTGATGTAAGAGTTGTGTAAGTAGGCAGGCCAAACGCTCTTCACGTGATGTAATAGTTGTGTAAGTAGGCAGGCCAAATGATCTTCACGTGATGTAAGAGTTGTGTAAGTAGGCAGGCCAAATGGTCTCACGTGATGTAAGAGTTGTGTAAGTAGGCACTGCAAATGTTCTTTACGTGTTGATGTAAGAGTTGTGTAAGTAGGCAGGGTAAACGCTCTTCACGTGATGTAAGAGTTGTGTAAGTAGGCGGGGCAAATGCTCTTTACGTGATGTAAGAGTTGTGTAAGTAGGCAGGGCAAACGCTCTTCACGTGTTGATGTAAGAGTTGTGTAAGTAGGCAGGGCAAACGCTCTTCACGTGATGTAAGAGTTGTGAAAGTAGGCAGGCCAAACGCTCTTCATGTGATTTAAGAGTTGTGTAAGTAGGCAGTGCAAATGCTCTTTACGTGATGTAAGAGTTGTGTAAGTAGGCAGGGCAAACGCTCTTCACGTGTTGATGTAAGAGTTGTGTAAGTAGGCAGGGCAAACGCTCTTCACGTGATGTAAGAGTTGTGTAAGTAGGCAGGCCAAATGATCTTCACGTGATGTAAGAGTTGTGTAAGTAGGCAGGGCAAATGCTCTTCACGTGATGTAAGAGTTGTGTAAGTAGGCAGTGCAAATGCTCTTTACGTGTTGATGTAAGAGTTGTGTAAGTAGTCAGGGCAAACGCTCTTCACGTGATGTAAGAGTTGTGTAAGTAGGCAGCGCAAATGCTCTTTACGTGTTGATGTAAGAGTTGTGTAAGTAGGCATGGCAAACGCTCTTCACGTGATGTAAGTGTTGTGTAAGTAGTCAGGGACATGCTCTTTACGTGTTGATGTAAGAGTTGTGTAAGTAGGCAGGGCAAATCATCTTCACGTGATGTAAGAGTTGTGTAAATAGGCAGTGCAAATGCTCTTTACGTGTTGATGTAAGAGTTGTGTAAGTAGGCAGGCCAAACGCTCTTCACATGATGTAAGAGTTGTGTAAGTAGGCAGTGCAAATGCTCTTCAGGTGATGTAAGAGTTGTGTAAATAGGCAGGACAAACGCTCTTCACGTGATGTAAGAGTTGCGTAAGTAGGCAGGGCGAATGCTCTTTACGTGTTGATGTAAGAGTTGTGTAAGTAGGCAGGGCAAACGCTCTTCACGTGATGTAAGAGTTGTGTAAGTAGGCAGGGAAATGCTCTTTACGTGATGTAAGAGTTGTGTAAGTAGGCAGGGCAAACGCTCTTCACGCGTTGATGTAAGAGTTGTGTAAGTAGGCAGGGCAAACGTTCTTGACGTGATGTAAGAGTTGTGTAAGTAGGCAGGGCAAACGCTCTTCACGTGATGTAAGAGTTGTGTAAGTAGGCAGGGCAAACGTTCTTGACGTGATGTAAGAGTTGTGTAAGTAGGCAGGGCAAACGCTCTTCACGTGATGTAAGAGTTTTGTAAGTAGGCAGGGGAAACGCTCTTCACGTGATGTAAGAGTTGTGTATGTAGGCAGGGCAAACGCTCTTCACGTGATGTAAGAGTTGTGAAAGTAGGCAGGCGAAACGCTCTTCACGTGATGTAAGAGTTGTGTAAGTAGGCAGGGCAAATGCTCTTCACGTGATGTAAGAGTTGTGTAAGTAGGCAGTGCAAATGCTCTTTACGTGTTGATGTAAGAGTTGTGTAAGTAGGCAGGGCAAACGCTCTTCACGTGATGTAAGAGTTTTGTAAGTAGGCAGGGCAAACGCTCTTCACGTGATGTAAGAGTTGTGTATGTAGGCAGGGCAAACGCTCTTCACGTGATGTAAGAGTTGTGTAAGTAGGCAGGCCAAACGCTCTTCACGTGATGTAAGAGTTGTGTAAGTAGGCAGTGCAAATGCTCTTTACGTGTTGATGTAAGAGTTGTGTAAGTAGGCAGGGCAAACGCTCTTCACGTGATGTAAGAGTTGTGTAAGTAGGCAGGCCAAACGTTCTTCACGTGATGTAAGAGTTGTGTAAGTAGGCAGGGCAAATGCTCTTCACGTGATGTAAGAGTTGTGTAAGTATTCAGTGCAAATGCTCTTTACGTGTTGATGTAAGAGTTGTGTAAGTAGTCAGGGCAAACGCTCTACACGTGATGTAAGAGTTGTGTAAGTAGGCAGGCCAAACGCTCTTCACGTGATGTAAGAGTTGTGTAAGTAGGCAGGGCAAATGCTCTTCACGTGATGTAAGAGTTGTGTAAGTAGGCAGTGCAAATGCTCTTCACGTGTTGATGTAAGAGTTGTGTAAGTAGGCAGGGCAAACGCTCTTCACGTGATGTAAGAGTTGTGTAAGTAGGCAGGGCAAACGTTCTTCACGTGATGTAAGAGTTGTGTAAGTAGGCAGGCCAAACGCTCTTCACGTGATGTAAGAGTTGTGTAAGTAGGCAGTGCAAATGCTCTTTACGTGTTGATGTAAGAGTTGTGTAAGTAGGCAGGGCAAACGCTCTTCACGTGATGTAAGAGTTGTGTAAGTAGGCAGGGCAAACGCTCTTCACGTGATGTAAGAGTTGTGTAAGTAGGCAGTGCAAATGCTCTTCACGTGTTGATGTAAGAGTTGTGTAAGTAGGCAGGGCAAACGCTCTTCACGTGATGTAAGAGTTGTGTAAGTAGGCAGGCCAAATGCTCTTCACGTGATGCAAGAGTGGTGTAAGTAGGCAGTGCAAACGCTCTTCACGTGATGTAAGAGTTGTGTAAGTAGGCAGGGCAAACGCTCTTCACGTGATGAAAGAGTTGTGTAAGTAGGCAGGGCAAATGCTCTTCACGTGATGTAAGAGTTGTGTAAGTAGGCAGGCCAAACGCTCTTCACGTGATGTAAGAGTTGTGTAAGTAGGCAGGCCAAACGCTCTTCACGTGATGTAATAGTTGTGTAAGTAGGCAGGCCAAATGATCTTCACGTGATGTAAGAGTTGTGTAAGTAGGCAGGCCAAATGGTCTCACGTGATGTAAGAGTTGTGTAAGTAGGCACTGCAAATGTTCTTTACGTGTTGATGTAAGAGTTGTGTAAGTAGGCAGGGTAAACGCTCTTCACGTGATGTAAGAGTTGTGTAAGTAGGCGGGGCAAATGCTCTTTACGTGATGTAAGAGTTGTGTAAGTAGGCAGGGCAAACGCTCTTCACGTGTTGATGTAAGAGTTGTGTAAGTAGGCAGGGCAAACGCTCTTCACGTGATGTAAGAGTTGTGAAAGTAGGCAGGCCAAACGCTCTTCATGTGATTTAAGAGTTGTGTAAGTAGGCAGTGCAAATGCTCTTTACGTGATGTAAGAGTTGTGTAAGTAGGCAGGGCAAACGCTCTTCACGTGTTAATGTAAGAGTTGTGTAAGTAGGCAGGGCAAACGCTCTTCACGTGATGTAAGAGTTGTGTAAGTAGGCAGGCCAAATGATCTTCACGTGATGTAAGAGTTGTGTAAGTAGGCAGGGCAAATGCTCTTCACGTGATGTAAGAGTTGTGTAAGTAGGCAGTGCAAATGCTCTTTACGTGTTGATGTAAGAGTTGTGTAAGTAGTCAGGGCAAACGCTCTTCACGTGATGTAAGAGTTGTGTAAGTAGGCAGCGCAAATGCTCTTTACGTGTTGATGTAAGAGTTGTGTAAGTAGGCATGGCATACGCTCTTCACGTGATGTAAGTGTTGTGTAAGTAGTCAGGGAAATGCTCTTTACGTGTTGATGTAAGAGTTGTGTAAGTAGGCAGGGCAAATCCTCTTCACGTGATGTAAGAGTTGTGTAAATAGGCAGTGCAAATGCTCTTTACGTGCTGATGTAAGAGTTGTGTAAGTAGGCAGGGCAAACGCTCTTCACGCGATGTAAGAGTTGTGTAAGTAGGCAGGGCAAATGCTCTTCACGTGATGTAGGAGTTGTGTAAGTAGGCAGTGCAAATGCTCTTTACGTGTTGATGTAAGAGTTGTGTAAGTAGGCAGGGCAAACGCTCTTCACGTGATGTAAGAGTTGTGTAAGTAGGCAGGGCAAACGCTCTTCAGGTGATGTAAGAGTTGTGTAAGTAGGCAGTGCAAATGCTCTTCAGGTGATGTAAGAGTTGTGTAAATAGGCAGGGCAAACGCTCTTCACGTGATGTAAGAGTTGTGTAAGTAGGCAGGGCAAATGCTCTTTACGTGTTGATGTAAGAGTTGTGTAAGTAGGCAGGGCAAACGCTCTTCACGTGATGTAAGAGTTGTGTAAGTAGGCAGGGAATTGCTCTTTACGTGATGTAAGAGTTGTGTAAGTAGGCAGGGCAAACGCTCTTCACGCGTTGATATAAGAGTTGTGTAAGTAGGCAGGGGAAACGTTCTTCACGTGATGCAAGAGTTGTGTAAGTAGGCAGGGCAAACGCTCTTCACGTGATGTAAGAGTTGTGTAAGTAGGCAGGGCAAACGCTCTTCACGTGATGTAAGAGTTGTGTAAGTAGGCAGGCCAAACGTTCTTCACGTGATGTAAGAGTTGTGTAAGTAGGCAGGGCAAACGCTCTTCACGTGATGTAAGAGTTGTGTAAGTAGGCAGGGCAAACGCTCTTCACGTGATGTAAGAGTTGTGTAAGTAGGCAGGCCAAACGCTCTTCACGTGATGTAGGAGTTGTGTAAGTAGGCAGGGCAAACGCTTTTCACGTGATGTAGGAGTTGTGTAAGTAGGCAGGGGAAACGTTCTTCACGTGATGTAAGAGTTGTGTAAGTAGGCAGGGCAAACGCTCTTCACGTGATGTAAGAGTTGTGTAAGTAGGCAGGGCAAACGCTCTTCACGTGATGTAAGAGTTGTGTAAGTAGGCAGGGCAAACGCTCTTCACGTGATGTAAGAGTTGTGTAAGTAGGCAGGCCAAACGCTCTTCACGTGATGTAAGAGTTGTGTAAGTAGGCAGTGCAAATGCTCTTCACGTGATGTAAGAGTTGTGTAAGTAGGCAGTGCAAATGCTCTTCACGTGTTGATGTAAGAGTTGTGTAAGTAGGCAGGGCAAACGCTCTTCACGTGATGTAAGAGTTGTGTAAGTAGGCAGGCCAAACGTTCTTCACGTGATGTAAGAGTTGTGTAAGTAGGCAGGGCAAATGCTCTTCACGTGATGTAAGAGTTGTGTAAGTAGGCAGTGCAAATGCTCTTTACGTGTTGATGTAAGAGTTGTGTAAGTAGGCAGGGTAAACGCTCTTCACGTGATGTAAGAGTTGTGTAAGTAGGCTGGCCAAACGCTCTTCACGTGATGTAAGAGTTGTGTAAGTAGGCAGGGCAAATGCTCTTCACGTGATGTAAGAGTTGTGTAAGTAGGCAGTGCAAATGCTCTTTACGTGTTGATGTAAGAGTTGTGTAAGTAGGCAGGGCAAACGCTCTTCACGTGATGTAAGAGTTGTGTAAGTAGGCAGGGCAAACGTTCTTCACGTGATGTAAGAGTTGTGTAAGTAGGCAGGGCAAACGCTCTTCACGTGATGTAAGAGTTGTGTAAGTAGGCAGGGCAAACGCTCTTCACGTGATGTAAGAGTTGTGTAAGTAGGCAGGGCAAACGCTCTTCACGTGATGTAAGAGTTGTGTAAGTAGGCAGGCCAAACGCTCTTCACGTGATGTAAGAGTTGTGTAAGTAGGCAGGGCAAATGCTCTTCACGTGATGTAAGAGTTGTGTAAGTAGGCAGTGCAAATGCTCTTTACGTGTTGATGTAAGAGTTGTGTAAGTAGGCAGGGCAAATGCTCTTCACGTGATGTAAGAGTTGTGTAAGTAGGCAGTGCAAATGCTCTTTACGTGTTGATGTAAGAGTTGTGTAAGTAGGCAGGGCAAACGCTCTTCACGTGATGTAAGAGTTGTGTAAGTAGGCAGGGCAAACGCTCTTCACCTGATGTAAGAGTTGTGTAAGTAGGCAGGGCAAATGCTCTTCACGTGATGTAAGAGTTGTGTAAGTAGGCAGTGCAAATGCTCTTTACGTGTTGATGTAAGAGTTGTGTAAGTAGGCAGGCCAAACGCTCTTCACGTGATGTAAGAGTTGTGTAAGTAGGCAGGTCAAACGTTCTTCACGTGATGAAAGAGTTGTGTAAGTAGGCAGGGCAAATGCTCTTCACGTGATGTAAGAGTTGTGTAAGTAGGTAGGCCAAACGCTCTTCACGTGATGTAAGAGTTGTGTAAGTAGGCAGGGCAAACGCTCTTCACGTGATGTAAGAGTTTTGTAAGTAGGCAGGGCAAACGTTCTTCACGTGATGTAAGAGTTGTGTAAGTAGGCAGGGCAAACGCTCTTCACGTGATGTAAGAGTTGTGTAAGTAGGCAGGGCAAACGCTCTTCACGTGATGTAAGAGTTGTGTAAGTAGGCAGGGCAAACGCTCTTCACGTGATGTAAGAGTTGTGTAAGTAGGCAGGCCAAACGCTCTTCACGTGATGTAAGAGTTGTGTAAGTAGGCAGGGCAAATGCTCTTCACGTGATGTAAGAGTTGTGTAAGTAGGCAGGGCAAACGCTCTTCACGTGATGTAAGAGTTGTGTAAATAGGCAGGGCAAACGCTCTTCACGTGATGTAAGAGTTGTGTAAGTAGGCAGGGCAAATGCTCTTTACGTGTTGATGTAAGAGTTGTGTAAGTAGGCAGGGCAAACGCTCTTCACGTGATGTAAGAGTTGTGTAAGTAGGCAGGGAAATGCTCTTTACGTGATGTAAGAGTTGTGTAAGTAGGCAGGGCAAACGCTCTTCACGCGTTGATGTAAGAGTTGTGTAAGTAGGCAGGGGAAACGTTCTTCACGTGATGTAAGAGTTGTGTAAGTAGGCAGGGCAAACGCTCTTCACGTGATGCAAGAGTTGTGTAAGTAGGCAGGGCAAACGCTCTTCACGTGATGTAAGAGTTGTGTAAGTAGGCAGGGGAAACGCTCTTCACGTGATGTAAGAGTTGTGTAAGTAGGCAGACCAAACGCTCTTCACGTGATGTAAGAGTTGTGTAAGTAGGCAGGGCAAACGCTTTTCACGTGATGTAAGAGTTGTGTAAGTAGGCAGGGCAAACGTTCTTCACGTGATGTAAGAGTTGTGTAAGTAGGCAGGGCAAACGCTCTTCACGTGATGTAAGAGTTGTGTAAGTAGGCAGGGCAAACGCTCTTCACGTGATGTAAGAGTTGTGTAAGTAGGCAGGGCAAACGCTCTTCACGTGATGTAAGAGTTGTGTAAGTAGGCAGGCCAAACGCTCTTCACGTGATGTAAGAGTTGTGTAAGTAGGCAGGGCAAATGCTCTTCACGTGATGTAAGAGTTGTGTAAGTAGGCAGTGCAAATGCTCTTTACGTGTTGATGTAAGAGTTGTGTAAGTAGGCAGGGCAAACGCTCTTCACGTGATGTAAGAGTTGTGTAGGTAGGCAGGCCAAACGTTCTTCACGTGATGTAAGAGTTGTGTAAGTAGGCAGGGCAAATGCTCTTCACGTGATGTAAGAGTTGTGTAAGTAGGCAGTGCAAATGCTCTTTACGTGTTGATGTAAGAGTTGTGTAAGTAGGCAGGGCAAACGCTCTTCACGTGATGCAAGAGTTGTGTAAGTAGGCAGGCCAAACGCTCTTCACGTGATGTAAGAGTTGTGTAAGTAGGCAGGGCAAATGCTCTTCACGTGATGTAAGAGTTGTGTAAGTAGGCAGTGCAAATGCTCTTCACGTGATGTAAGAGTTGTGTAAGTAGGCAGGCCAAACGTTCTTCACGTGATGTAAGAGTTGTGTAAGTAGGCAGGGCAAACGCTCTTCACGTGATGTAAGAGTTGTGTAAGTAGGCAGGGCAAACGCTCTTCACGTGATGTAAGAGTTGTGTAAGTAGGCAGGGCAAACGCTCTTCACGTGTTGATGTAAGAGTTGTGTAAGTAGGCAGGGCAAACGCTCTTCACGTGATGTAAGAGTTGTGTAAGTAGGCAGGGCAAACGCTCTTCACGTGATGTAAGAGTTGTGTAAGTAGGCAGGGCAAACGCTCTTCACGTGTTGATGTAAGAGTTGTGTAAGTAGGCAGGGCAAACGCTCTTCACGTGATGTAAGAGTTGTGTAAGTAGGCAGGTCAAACGTTCTTCACGTGATGAAAGAGTTGTGTAAGTAGGCAGGGCAAAGGCTCTTCACGTGATGTAAGAGTTGTGTAAGTAGGTAGGCCAAACGCTCTTCACGTGATGTAAGAGTTGTGTAAGTAGGCAGGGCAAACGCTCTTCACGTGATGTAAGAGTTTTGTAAGTAGGCAGGGCAAACGTTCTTCACGTGATGTAAGAGTTGTGTAAGTAGGCAGGGCAAACGCTCTTCACGTGATGTAAGAGTTGTGTAAGTAGGCAGGGCAAACGCTCTTCACGTGATGTAAGAGTTGTGTAAGTAGGCAGGGCAAACGCTCTTCACGTGATGTAAGAGTTGTGTAAGTAGGCAGGCCAAACGCTCTTCACGTGATGTAAGAGTTGTGTAAGTAGGCAGGGCAAATGCTCTTCACGTGATGTAAGAGTTGTGTAAGTAGGCAGGGCAAACGCTCTTCACGTGATGTAAGAGTTGTGTAAATAGGCAGGGCAAACGCTCTTCACGTGATGTAAGAGTTGTGTAAGTAGGCAGGGCAAATGCTCTTTACGTGTTGATGTAAGAGTTGTGTAAGTAGGCAGGGCAAACGCTCTTCACGTGATGTAAGAGTTGTGTAAGTAGGCAGGGAAATGCTCTTTACGTGATGTAAGAGTTGTGTAAGTAGGCAGGGCAAACGCTCTTCACGCGTTGATGTAAGAGTTGTGTAAGTAGGCAGGGGAAACGTTCTTCACGTGATGTAAGAGTTGTGTAAGTAGGCAGGGCAAACGCTCTTCACGTGATGTAAGAGTTGTGTAAGTAGGCAGGGCAAACGCACTTCACGTGATGTAAGAGTTGTGTAAGTAGGCAGGCCAAACGTTCTTCACGTGATGTAAGAGTTGTGTAAGTAGGCAGGGCAAACGCTCTTCACGTGATGTAAGAGTTGTGTAAGTAGGCAGGGGAAACGCTCTTCACGTGATGTAAGAGTTGTGTAAGTAGGCAGCCCAAACGCTCTTCACGTGATGTAAGAGTTGTGTAAGTAGGCAGGGCAAACGCTTTTCACGTGATGTAAGAGTTGTGTAAGTAGGCAGGGCAAACGTTCTTCACGTGATGTAAGAGTTGTGTAAGTAGGCAGGGCAAACGCTCTTCACGTGATGTAAGAGTTGTGTAAGTAGGCAGGGCAAACGCTCTTCACGTGATGTAAGAGTTGTGTAAGTAGGCAGGGCAAACGCTCTTCACGTGATGTAAGAGTTGTGTAAGTAGGCAGGCCAAACGCTCTTCACGTGATGTAAGAGTTGTGTAAGTAGGCAGGGCAAATGCTCTTCACGTGATGTAAGAGTTGTGTAAGTAGGCAGTGCAAATGCTCTTTACGTGTTGATGTAAGAGTTGTGTAAGTAGGCAGGGCAAACGCTCTTCACGTGATGTAAGAGTTGTGTAGGTAGGCAGGCCAAACGTTCTTCACGTGATGTAAGAGTTGTGTAAGTAGGCAGGGCAAATGCTCTTCACGTGATGTAAGAGTTGTGTAAGTAGGCAGTGCAAATGCTCTTTACGTGTTGATGTAAGAGTTGTGTAAGTAGGCAGGGCAAACGCTCTTCACGTGATGCAAGAGTTGTGTAAGTAGGCAGGCCAAACGCTCTTCACGTGATGTAAGAGTTGTGTAAGTAGGCAGGGCAAATGCTCTTCACGTGATGTAAGAGTTGTGTAAGTAGGCAGTGCAAATGCTCTTCACGTGATGTAAGAGTTGTGTAAGTAGGCAGGCCAAACGTTCTTCACGTGATGTAAGAGTTGTGTAAGTAGGCAGGGCAAACGCTCTTCACGTGATGTAAGAGTTGTGTAAGTAGGCAGGGCAAACGCTCTTCACGTGATGTAAGAGTTGTGTAAGTAGGCAGGGCAAACGCTCTTCACGTGATGTAAGAGTTGTGTAAGTAGGCAGGCCAAACGCTCTTCACGTGATGTAAGAGTTGTGTAAGTAGGCAGGGCAAATGCTCTTCACGTGATGTAAGAGTTGTGTAAGTAGGCAGTGCAAATGCTCTTTACGTGTTGATGTAAGAGTTGTGTAAGTAGGCAGGGCAAACGCTCTTCACGTGATGTAAGAGTTGTGTAGGTAGGCAGGCCAAACGTTCTTCACGTGATGTAAGAGTTGTGTAAGTAGGCAGGGCAAATGCTCTTCACGTGATGTAAGAGTTGTGTAAGTAGGCAGTGCAAATGCTCTTTACGTGTTGATGTAAGAGTTGTGTAAGTAGGCAGGGCAAACGCTCTTCACGTGATGCAAGAGTTGTGTAAGTAGGCAGGCCAAACGCTCTTCACGTGATGTAAGAGTTGTGTAAGTAGGCAGGGCAAATGCTCTTCACGTGATGTAAGAGTTGTGTAAGTAGGCAGTGCAAATGCTCTTTACGTGTTGATGTAAGAGTTTTGTAAGTAGGCAGGGCAAACGCTCTTCACGTGATGTAAGAGTTGTGTAAGTAGGCAGGGCAAACGTTCTTCACGTGATGTAAGAGTTGTGTAAGTAGGCAGGGCAAACGCTCTTCACGTGATGTAAGAGTTGTGTAAGTAGGCAGGGGAAACGCTCTTCACGTGATGTAAGAGTTGTGTAAGTAGGCAGGGCAAACGCTCTTCACGTGATGTAAGAGTTGTGTAAGTAGGCAGGCCAAACGCTCTTCACGTGATGTAAGAGTTGTGTAAGTAGGCAGGGCAAATGCTCTTCATGTGATGTAAGAGTTGTGTAAGTAGGCAGTGCAAATGCTCTTTACGTGTTGATGTAAGAGTTGTGTAAGTAGGCAGGGCAAACGCTCTTCACGTGATGTAAGAGTTGTGTAAGTAGGCAGGCCAAACGTTCTTCACGTGATGTAAGAGTTGTGTAAGTAGGCAGTGCAAATGCTCTTCACGTGATGTAAGAGTTGTGTAAGTAGGCAGTGCAAATGCTCTTTACGTGTTGATGTAAGAGTTGTGTAAGTAGGCAGGGCAAACGCTCTTCACGTGATGTAAGAGTTGTGTAAGTAGGCAGGGCAAACGCTCTTCACGTGATGTAAGAGTTGTGAAAGTAGGCAGGCCAAACGCTCTTCATGTGATTTAAGAGTTGTGTAAGTAGGCAGTGCAAATGCTCTTTACGTGATGTAAGAGTTGTGTAAGTAGGCAGGGCAAACGCTCTTCACGTGTTGATGTAAGAGTTGTGTAAGTAGGCAGGGCAAACGCTCTTCACGTGATGTAAGAGTTGTGTAAGTAGGCAGGCCAAATGATCTTCACGTGATGTAAGAGTTGTGTAAGTAGGCAGGGCAAATGCTCTTCACGTGATGTAAGAGTTGTGTAAGTAGGCAGTGCAAATGCTCTTTACGTGTTGATGTAAGAGTTGTGTAAGTAGTCAGGGCAAACGCTCTTCACGTGATGTAAGAGTTGTGTAAGTAGGCAGCGCAAATGCTCTTTACGTGTTGATGTAAGAGTTGTGTAAGTAGGCATGGCAAACGCTCTTCACGTGATGTAAGTGTTGTGTAAGTAGTCAGGGAAATGCTCTTTACGTGTTGATGTAAGAGTTGTGTAAGTAGGCAGGGCAAATCCTCTTCACGTGATGTAAGAGTTGTGTAAATAGGCAGTGCAAATGCTCTTTACGTGCTGATGTAAGAGTTGTGTAAGTAGGCAGGGCAAACGCTCTTCACGCGATGTAAGAGTTGTGTAAGTAGGCAGGGCAAATGCTCTTCACGTGATGTAGGAGTTGTGTAAGTAGGCAGTGCAAATGCTCTTTACGTGTTGATGTAAGAGTTGTGTAAGTAGGCAGGGCAAACGCTCTTCACGTGATGTAAGAGTTGTGTAAGTAGGCAGGGCAAACGCTCTTCAGGTGATGTAAGAGTTGTGTAAGTAGGCAGTGCAAATGCTCTTCAGGTGATGTAAGAGTTGTGTAAATAGGCAGGGCAAACGCTCTTCACGTGATGTAAGAGTTGTGTAAGTAGGCAGGGCAAATGCTCTTTACGTGTTGATGTAAGAGTTGTGTAAGTAGGCAGGGCAAACGCTCTTCACGTGATGTAAGAGTTGTGTAAGTAGGCAGGGAATTGCTCTTTACGTGATGTAAGAGTTGTGTAAGTAGGCAGGGCAAACGCTCTTCACGCGTTGATATAAGAGTTGTGTAAGTAGGCAGGGGAAACGTTCTTCACGTGATGCAAGAGTTGTGTAAGTAGGCAGGGCAAATGCTCTTCACGTGATGTAAGAGTTGTGTAAGTAGGCAGGGCAAACGCTCTTCACGTGATGTAAGAGTTGTGTAAGTAGGCAGGCCAAACGTTCTTCACGTGATGTAAGAGTTGTGTAAGTAGGCAGGGCAAACGCTCTTCACGTGATGTAAGAGTTGTGTAAGTAGGCAGGGCAAACGCTCTTCACGTGATGTAAGAGTTGTGTAAGTAGGCAGGCCAAACGCTCTTCACGTGATGTAGGAGTTGTGTAAGTAGGCAGGGCAAACGCTTTTCACGTGATGTAGGAGTTGTGTAAGTAGGCAGGGGAAACGTTCTTCACGTGATGTAAGAGTTGTGTAAGTAGGCAGGGCAAACGCTCTTCACGTGATGTAAGAGTTGTGTAAGTAGGCAGGGCAAACGCTCTTCACGTGATGTAAGAGTTGTGTAAGTAGGCAGGGCAAACGCTCTTCACGTGATGTAAGAGTTGTGTAAGTAGGCAGGCCAAACGCTCTTCACGTGATGTAAGAGTTGTGTAAGTAGGCAGTGCAAATGCTCTTCACGTGATGTAAGAGTTGTGTAAGTAGGCAGTGCAAATGCTCTTCACGTGTTGATGTAAGAGTTGTGTAAGTAGGCAGGGCAAACGCTCTTCACGTGATGTAAGAGTTGTGTAAGTAGGCAGGCCAAACGTTCTTCACGTGATGTAAGAGTTGTGTAAGTAGGCAGGGCAAATGCTCTTCACGTGATGTAAGAGTTGTGTAAGTAGGCAGTGCAAATGCTCTTTACGTGTTGATGTAAGAGTTGTGTAAGTAGGCAGGGTAAACGCTCTTCACGTGATGTAAGAGTTGTGTAAGTAGGCTGGCCAAACGCTCTTCACGTGATGTAAGAGTTGTGTAAGTAGGCAGGGCAAATGCTCTTCACGTGATGTAAGAGTTGTGTAAGTAGGCAGTGCAAATGCTCTTTACGTGTTGATGTAAGAGTTGTGTAAGTAGGCAGGGCAAACGCTCTTCACGTGATGTAAGAGTTGTGTAAGTAGGCAGGGCAAACGTTCTTCACGTGATGTAAGAGTTGTGTAAGTAGGCAGGGCAAACGCTCTTCACGTGATGTAAGAGTTGTGTAAGTAGGCAGTGCAAACGCTCTTCACGTGATGTAAGAGTTGTGTAAGTAGGCAGGGCAAACGCTCTTCACGTGATGTAAGAGTTGTGTAAGTAGGCAGGCCAAACGCTCTTCACGTGATGTAAGAGTTGTGTAAGTAGGCAGGGCAAATGCTCTTCACGTGATGTAAGAGTTGTGTAAGTAGGCAGTGCAAATGCTCTTTACGTGTTGATGTAAGAGTTGTGTAAGTAGGCAGGGCAAATGCTCTTCACGTGATGTAAGAGTTGTGTAAGTAGGCAGTGCAAATGCTCTTTACGTGTTGATGTAAGAGTTGTGTAAGTAGGCAGGGCAAACGCTCTTCACGTGATGTAAGAGTTGTGTAAGTAGGCAGGGCAAACGCTCTTCACCTGATGTAAGAGTTGTGTAAGTAGGCAGGGCAAATGCTCTTCACGTGATGTAAGAGTTGTGTAAGTAGGCAGTGCAAATGCTCTTTACGTGTTGATGTAAGAGTTGTGTAAGTAGGCAGGCCAAACGCTCTTCACGTGATGTAAGAGTTGTGTAAGTAGGCAGGTCAAACGTTCTTCACGTGATGAAAGAGTTGTGTAAGTAGGCAGGGCAAATGCTCTTCACGTGATGTAAGAGTTGTGTAAGTAGGTAGGCCAAACGCTCTTCACGTGATGTAAGAGTTGTGTAAGTAGGCAGGGCAAACGTTCTTCACGTGATGTAAGAGTTGTGTAAGTAGGCAGGGCAAACGCTCTTCACGTGATGTAAGAGTTGTGTAAGTAGGCAGGGCAAACGCTCTTCACGTGATGTAAGAGTTGTGTAAGTAGGCAGGGCAAACGCTCTTCACGTGATGTAAGAGTTGTGTAAGTAGGCAGGCCAAACGCTCTTCACGTGATGTAAGAGTTGTGTAAGTAGGCAGGGCAAATGCTCTTCACGTGATGTAAGAGTTGTGTAAGTAGGCAGGGCAAACGCTCTTCACGTGATGTAAGAGTTGTGTAAATAGGCAGGGCAAACGCTCTTCACGTGATGTAAGAGTTGTGTAAGTAGGCAGGGCAAATGCTCTTTACGTGTTGATGTAAGAGTTGTGTAAGTAGGCAGGGCAAACGCTCTTCACGTGATGTAAGAGTTGTGTAAGTAGGCAGGGAAATGCTCTTTACGTGATGTAAGAGTTGTGTAAGTAGGCAGGGCAAACGCTCTTCACGCGTTGATGTAAGAGTTGTGTAAGTAGGCAGGGGAAACGTTCTTCACGTGATGTAAGAGTTGTGTAAGTAGGCAGGGCAAACGCTCTTCACGTGATGTAAGAGTTGTGTAAGTAGGCAGGGCAAACGCTCTTCACGTGATGTAAGAGTTGTGTAAGTAGGCAGGCCAAACGTTCTTCACGTGATGTAAGAGTTGTGTAAGTAGGCAGGGCAAACGCTCTTCACGTGATGTAAGAGTTGTGTAAGTAGGCAGGGGAAACGCTCTTCACGTGATGTAAGAGTTGTGTAAGTAGGCAGGCCAAACGCTCTTCACGTGATGTAAGAGTTGTGTAAGTAGGCAGGGCAAACGCTTTTCACGTGATGTAAGAGTTGTGTAAGTAGGCAGGGCAAACGTTCTTCACGTGATGTAAGAGTTTTGTAAGTAGGCAGGGCAAACGCTCTTCACGTGATGTAAGAGTTGTGTAAGTAGGCAGGGCAAACGCTCTTCACGTGATGTAAGAGTTGTGTAAGTAGGCAGGGCAAACGCTCTTCACGTGATGTAAGAGTTGTGTAAGTAGGCAGGCCAAACGCTCTTCACGTGATGTAAGAGTTGTGTAAGTAGGCAGGGCAAATGCTCTTCACGTGATGTAAGAGTTGTGTAAGTAGGCAGGGCAAATGCTCTTTACGTGTTGATGTAAGAGTTGTGTAAGTAGGCAGGGCAAACGCTCTTCACGTGATGTAAGAGTTGTGTAGGTAGGCAGGCCAAACGTTCTTCACGTGATGTAAGAGTTGTGTAAGTAGGCAGGGCAAATGCTCTTCACGTGATGTAAGAGTTGTGTAAGTAGGCAGTGCAAATGCTCTTCACGTGTTGATGTAAGAGTTGTGTAAGTAGGCAGGGCAAACGCTCTTCACGTGATGCAAGAGTTGTGTAAGTAGGCAGGCCAAACGCTCTTCACGTGATGTAAGAGTTGTGTAAGTAGGCAGGGCAAATGCTCTTCACGTGATGTAAGAGTTGTGTAAGTAGGCAGTGCAAATGCTCTTCACGTGATGTAAGAGTTGTGTAAGTAGGCAGGCCAAACGTTCTTCACGTGATGTAAGAGTTGTGTAAGTAGGCAGGGCAAACGCTCTTCACGTGATGTAAGAGTTGTGTAAGTAGGCAGGGCAAACGCTCTTCACGTGATGTAAGAGTTGTGTAAGTAGGCAGGGCAAACGCTCTTCACGTGTTGATGTAAGAGTTGTGTAAGTAGGCAGGGCAAACGCTCTTCACGTGATGTAAGAGTTGTGTAAGTAGGCAGGTCAAACGTTCTTCACGTGATGAAAGAGTTGTGTAAGTAGGCAGGGCAAAGGCTCTTCACGTGATGTAAGAGTTGTGTAAGTAGGTAGGCCAAACGCTCTTCACGTGATGTAAGAGTTGTGTAAGTAGGCAGGGCAAACGCTCTTCACGTGATGTAAGAGTTTTGTAAGTAGGCAGGGCAAACGTTCTTCACGTGATGTAAGAGTTGTGTAAGTAGGCAGGGCAAACGCTCTTCACGTGATGTAAGAGTTGTGTAAGTAGGCAGGGCAAACGCTCTTCACGTGATGTAAGAGTTGTGTAAGTAGGCAGGGCAAACGCTCTTCACGTGATGTAAGAGTTGTGTAAGTAGGCAGGCCAAACGCTCTTCACGTGATGTAAGAGTTGTGTAAGTAGGCAGGGCAAATGCTCTTCACGTGATGTAAGAGTTGTGTAAGTAGGCAGGGCAAACGCTCTTCACGTGATGTAAGAGTTGTGTAAATAGGCAGGGCAAACGCTCTTCACGTGATGTAAGAGTTGTGTAAGTAGGCAGGGCAAATGCTCTTTACGTGTTGATGTAAGAGTTGTGTAAGTAGGCAGGGCAAACGCTCTTCACGTGATGTAAGAGTTGTGTAAGTAGGCAGGGAAATGCTCTTTACGTGATGTAAGAGTTGTGTAAGTAGGCAGGGCAAACGCTCTTCACGCGTTGATGTAAGAGTTGTGTAAGTAGGCAGGGGAAACGTTCTTCACGTGATGTAAGAGTTGTGTAAGTAGGCAGGGCAAACGCTCTTCACGTGATGTAAGAGTTGTGTAAGTAGGCAGGGCAAACGCACTTCACGTGATGTAAGAGTTGTGTAAGTAGGCAGGCCAAACGTTCTTCACGTGATGTAAGAGTTGTGTAAGTAGGCAGGGCAAACGCTCTTCACGTGATGTAAGAGTTGTGTAAGTAGGCAGGGGAAACGCTCTTCACGTGATGTAAGAGTTGTGTAAGTAGGCAGGCCAAACGCTCTTCACGTGATGTAAGAGTTGTGTAAGTAGGCAGGGCAAACGCTTTTCACGTGATGTAAGAGTTGTGTAAGTAGGCAGGGCAAACGTTCTTCACGTGATGTAAGAGTTGTGTAAGTAGGCAGGGCAAACGCTCTTCACGTGATGTAAGAGTTGTGTAAGTAGGCAGTGCAAACGCTCTTCACGTGATGTAAGAGTTGTGTAAGTAGGCAGGGCAAACGCTCTTCACGTGATGTAAGAGTTGTGTAAGTAGGCAGGCCAAACGCTCTTCACGTGATGTAAGAGTTGTGTAAGTAGGCAGGGCAAATGCTCTTCACGTGATGTAAGAGCTGTGTAAGTAGGCAGTGCAAATGCTCTTTACGTGTTGATGTAAGAGTTGTGTAAGTAGGCAGGGCAAACGCTCTTCACGTGATGTAAGAGTTGTGTAGGTAGGCAGGCCAAACGTTCTTCACGTGATGTAAGAGTTGTGTAAGTAGGCAGGGCAAATGCTCTTCACGTGATGTAAGAGTTGTGTAAGTAGGCAGTGCAAATGCTCTTTACGTGTTGATGTAAGAGTTGTGTAAGTAGGCAGGGCAAACGCTCTTCACGTGATGCAAGAGTTGTGTAAGTAGGCAGGCCAAACGCTCTTCACGTGATGTAAGAGTTGTGTAAGTAGGCAGGGCAAATGCTCTTCACGTGATGTAAGAGTTGTGTAAGTAGGCAGTGCAAATGCTCTTCACGTGATGTAAGAGTTGTGTAAGTAGGCAGGCCAAACGTTCTTCACGTGATGTAAGAGTTGTGTAAGTAGGCAGGGCAAACGCTCTTCACGTGATGTAAGAGTTGTGTAAGTAGGCAGGGCAAACGCTCTTCACGTGATGTAAGAGTTGTGTAAGTAGGCAGGGCAAACGCTCTTCACGTGATGTAAGAGTTGTGTAAGTAGGCAGGCCAAACGCTCTTCACGTGATGTAAGAGTTGTGTAAGTAGGCAGGGCAAATGCTCTTCACGTGATGTAAGAGTTGTGTAAGTAGGCAGGGCAAACGCTCTTCACGTGATGCAAGAGTTGTGTAAGTAGGCAGGCCAAACGCTCTTCACGTGATGTAAGAGTTGTGTAAGTAGGCAGGGCAAATGCTCTTCACGTGATGTAAGAGTTGTGTAAGTAGGCAGTGCAAATGCTCTTTACGTGTTGATGTAAGAGTTTTGTAAGTAGGCAGGGCAAACGCTCTTCACGTGATGTAAGAGTTGTGTAAGTAGGCAGGGCAAACGTTCTTCACGTGATGTAAGAGTTGTGTAAGTAGGCAGGGCAAACGCTCTTCACGTGATGTAAGAGTTGTGTAAGTAGGCAGGGGAAACGCTCTTCACGTGATGTAAGAGTTGTGTAAGTAGGCAGGGCAAACGCTCTTCACGTGATGTAAGAGTTGTGTAAGTAGGCAGGCCAAACGCTCTTCACGTGATGTAAGAGTTGTGTAAGTAGGCAGGGCAAATGCTCTTCATGTGATGTAAGAGTTGTGTAAGTAGGCAGTGCAAATGCTCTTTACGTGTTGATGTAAGAGTTGTGTAAGTAGGCAGGGAAACGCTCTTCACGTGATGTAAGAGTTGTGTAGGTAGGCAGGCCAAACGTTCTTCACGTGATGTAAGAGTTGTGTAAGTAGGCAGGGCAAATGCTCTTCACGTGATGTAAGAGTTGTGTAAGTAGGCAGTGCAAATGCTCTTTACGTGTTGATGTAAGAGTTGTGTAAGTAGGCAGGGCAAACGCTCTTCACGTGATGCAAGAGTTGTGTAAGTAGGCAGGCCAAACGCTCTTCACGTGATGTAAGAGTTGTGTAAGTAGGCAGGGCAAATGCTCTTCACGTGATGTAAGAGTTGTGTAAGTAGGCAGTGCAAATGCTCTTTACGTGTTGATGTAAGAGTTTTGTAAGTAGGCAGGGCAAACGCTCTTCACGTGATGTAAGAGTTGTGTAAGTAGGCAGGGCAAACGTTCTTCACGTGATGTAAGAGTTGTGTAAGTAGGCAGGGCAAACGCTCTTCACGTGATGTAAGAGTTGTGTAAGTAGGCAGGGGAAACGCTCTTCACGTGATGTAAGAGTTGTGTAAGTAGGCAGGGCAAACGCTCTTCACGTGATGTAAGAGTTGTGTAAGTAGGCAGGCCAAACGCTCTTCACGTGATGTAAGAGTTGTGTAAGTAGGCAGGGCAAATGCTCTTCATGTGATGTAAGAGTTGTGTAAGTAGGCAGTGCAAATGCTCTTTACGTGTTGATGTAAGAGTTGTGTAAGTAGGCAGGGCAAACGCTCTTCACGTGATGTAAGAGTTGTGTAAGTAGGCAGGGCAAACGTTCTTCACGTGATGTAAGAGTTGTGTAAGTAGGCAGTGCAAATGCTCTTCACGTGATGTAAGAGTTGTGTAAGTAGGCAGTGCAAATGCTCTTTACGTGTTGATGTAAGAGTTGTGTAAGTAGGCAGGGCAAACGCTCTTCACGTGATGTAAGAGTTGTGTAAGTAGGCAGGCCAAACGCTCTTCACGTGATGTAAGAGTTGTGTAAGTAGGCAGGGCAAATGCTCTTCACGTGATGTAAGAGTTGTGTAAGTAGGCAGTGCAAATGCTCTTTACGTGTTGATGTAAGAGTTGTGTAAGTAGGCAGGGCAAACGCTCTTCACGTGATGTAAGAGTTGTGTAAGTAGGCAGGCCAAACGCTCTTCACGTGATGTAAGAGTTGTGTAAGTAGGCAGGGCAAACGTTCTTCACGTGATGTAAGAGTTGTGTAAGTAGGCAGGGCAAACGCTCTTCACGTGATGTAAGAGTTGTGTAAGTAGTCAGGCCAAACGCTCTTCACGTGATGTAAGAGTTGTGTAAGTAGGCAGGGCAAACGCTCTTCACGTGATGTAAGAGTTGTGTAAGTAGGCAGGCCAAACGCTCTTCACGTGATGTAAGAGTTGTGTAAGTAGGCAGGGCAAATGCTCTTCACGTGATGTAAGAGTTGTGTAAGTAGGCAGTGCATATGCTCTTTACGTGTTGATGTAAGAGTTGTGTAAGTAGGCAGGGTAAACGCTCTTCACGTGATGTAAGAGTTGTGTAAGTAGGCAGGCCAAACGCTCTTCACGTGATGTAAGAGTTGTGTAAGTAGGCAGGCCAAATGCTCTTCACGTGATGTAAGAGTTGTGTAAATAGGCAGGCCAAATGCTCTTCACGTGATGTAAGAGTTGTGTAAGTAGGCAGGGCAAACGCTCTTCACGTGATGTAAGAGTTGTGTAAGTAGGCAGGGCAAACGCTCTTCACGTGATGTAAGAGTTGTGTAAGTAGGCAGGCCAAACGCTCTTCACGTGATGTAAGAGTTGTGTAGGTAGGCAGGGCAAATGCTCTTCACGTGATGTATGAGTTGTGTAAGTAGGCAGTGCAAATGCTCTTTACGTGTTGATGTAAGAGTTGTGTAAGTAGGCAGGGCAAACGCTCTTCACTTGATGTAAGAGTTGTGTAAGTAGGCAGGCCAAATGCTCTTCACGTGATGTAAGAGTTGTGTAAGTAGGCAGTGCATATGCTCTTCACGTGTTGATGTAAGAGTTGTGTAAGTAGGCAGGGCAAACGCTCTTCACGTGATGTAAGAGTTGTGTAAGTAGGCAGGCCAAACGCTCTTCACGTGATGTAAGAGTTGTGTAAGTAGGCTGTGCAAATGCTCTTCACGTGATGTAAGAGTTGTGTAAGTAGGCAGTGCATATGCTCTTTACGTGTTGATGTACGAGTTGTGTAAGTAGGCAGGCCAAATGCTCTTCACGTGATGCAAGAGTTGTGTAAGTAGGCAGTGCATATGCTCTTCACGTGATGTAAGAGTTGTGTAAGTAGGCAGGGCAAACGCTCTTCACGTGATGTAAGAGTTGTGTGAGTAGGCATGCCAAATGCTCTTCACGTGATGTAAGAGTTGTGTAAGTAGGTAGTGCATATGCTCTTTACGTGTTGATGTAAGAGTTGTGTAAGTAGGCAGGGCAAACGCTCTTCACGTGATGTAAGAGTTGTGTAAGTAGGCAGGCCAAACGCTCTTCACGTGATGTAAGAGTTGTGTAAGTAGGCAGTGCAAATGCTCTTCACGTGATGTAAGAGTTGTGTAAGTAGGCAGTGCATATGCTCTTTACGTGTTGATGTAAGAGTTGTGTAAGTAGGCAGGCCAAATGCTCTTCACGTGATGTAAGAGTTGTGTAAGTAGGCAGTGCATATGCTCTTTACGTGTTGATGTAAGAGTTGTGTAAGTAGGCTGGGCAAACGCTCTTCACGTGATGTAGGAGTTGTGTAAGTAGGCAGGGAAATGCTCTTTACGTGTTGATGTCAGAGTTGTGTAAGTAGGCAGGGCAAATGGTCTTCACGTGATGTAAGAGTTGTGTAAGTAGGCAGTGCAAATGCTCTTTACGTGTTGATGTAAGAGTTGTGTAAGTAGTCAGGCCAAACGCTCTTCACGTGATGTAAGAGTTGTGTAAGTAGGCAGTGCAAATGCTCTTCACGTGATGTAAGAGTTGTGTAAATAGGCAGGCCAAATGCTCTTCACGTGATGTAAGAGTTGTGTAAGTAGGCAGGGCAAACGCTCTTCACGTGATGTAAGAGTTGTGTAAGTAGGCAGGGCAAATGCTCTTCACGTGATGTAAGAGTTGTGTAAGTAGGCAGGCCAAATGCTCTTCACGTGATGTAAGAGTTGTGTAAGTAGGCAGTGCATATGCTCTTTACGTGTTGATGTAAGAGTTGTGTAAGTAGGCAGGGCAAATGCTCTTCACGTGATGTAAGAGTTGTGTAAGTAGGCAGTGCAAATGCTCTTTACGTGTTGATGTAAGAGCTGTGTAAGTAGGCAGGCCAAACGCTCTTCACGTGATGTAAGAGTTGTGTAAGTAGGCAGTGCAAATGCTCTTCACGTGATGTAAGAGTTGTGTAAATAGGCAGGGCAAATGCTCTTCACGTGATGTAAGAGTTGTGTAAGTAGGCAGGGCAAACGCTCTTCACGTGATGTAAGAGTTGTGTAAGTAGGCAGGGCAAACGCTCTTCACGTGATGTAAGAGTTGTGTAAGTAGGCAGGCCAAATGCTCTTCACGTGATGTAAGAGTTGTGTAAGTAGGCAGTGCATATGCTCTTTACGTGTTGATGTAAGAGTTGTGTAAGTAGGCTGGGGAAACGCTCTTCACGTGATGTAAGAGTTGTGTAAGTAGGCAGGCCAAACGCTCTTCACGTGATGTAAGAGTTGTGTAAGTAGGCAGTGCAAACGCTCTTCACGTGATGTAAGAGTTGTGTAAATAGGCAGGGCAAACGCTCTTCACGTGATGTAAGAGTTGTGTAAGTAGGCAGTGCAAATGCTCTTTACGTGTTGATGTAAGAGTTGTGTAAGTAGGCAGGGCAAACGCTCTTCACGTGATGTAAGAGTTGTGTAAATAGGCAGGGCAAACGCTCTTCACGTGTTGATGTAGGAGTTGTGTAAGTAGGCAGGCCAAACGCTCTTCACGTGATGTAAGAGTTGTGTAAGTAGGCAGGGCAAATGCTCTTCACGTGATGTAAGAGTTGTGTAAGTAGGCAGGCCAAATGATCTTCACGTGATGTAAGAGTTGTGTTAGTAGGCAGGGCAAACGCTCTTTACCTGTTGATGTAAGAGTTGTATCCATATGCATGGTACCTTGTCTACATACATTAAGAAGAGTGAAGAACAATATGCATGGGCGAGCTATGTCACCGCTTGATTCGGATTATATGCTATCCATTACAACACAGTTGGATCCCTTGATATGTTCCTCGGTTTTAGCATTAAAGAGACCCCAAATACTTCACAGACCTCTGGAACGGTTAAATAAATGCGTCAACAATACTAAACCGCCCTATATAACCATGATTTCGTGGACACGGCGTTCATCATCGGGGTACACTTACCCAAAATATGTCCATGTGTAGCAGCTATCGTTGCCACACTTCGGTACCCGTGAAGATCCGGGTGAGAGCTGGTCTTCAGTAATCCATGCTTGTCGTAAGACGCGGGTGGTCAGATTCGCTAAATGGGTTGACACATGTCATTTTATGCCAAATGAGTAGATCGATGCTCGTGCGCTGAGCATCGATCACTGGCTCTTGATCACTGGTTTGTCAGGTCCAGGCTCTATTATTTACAAACCGCCTCCATGCAGCTGGAATATTGCTGAATGCGGCGTATACCTAAACTCACTTGCTCAGTCTCTTCTGGAACGCCAGAGGTCCAAGTCTTCCGATCGTCCATGTTGATTATTCTTCTGGGCTGTTATCTCATATCAGTAATCCTTGCACACTGGACAAAGTCATATCAATATTTGTTAGAAGGGTCCGGTTAACGTCATATCACGGTAGGCTTCATTACAACAATCAACAGCATACAAGGATTGGTGTTATGTTTTTTATTATCAAAAACGTTTCTACAAAGAGATGATCTACAAACAGAATACCCAAAACATGGAAACCCTATGCAAGATCCGACTGCAATGAGTATTTCACTGTTATCTGATCCGTAGTCACCTGGTGTTGAATACGCAGATATCGGTCACGAGAAAACCAAATGTATATTAATATAATCAATACAACATATGAATATAACTGAAATGTCCCGAGTTTAAAACAGAAATGTGGAATTTTCTAAATAAAAAGTATATTTGGTCATGCAATATTTGTTCCGGGAGTATCTGTAAAAATGCAATACAGACTTCGGTAATAATCAGAACAAAAGGATTCATAACACATCCTGAATAATGAAATTATACGCGAAGCCAAGTCAGACGATGCAAAAACATGGGATTTTATCCTTGATATTAAAACAAGGGCCACACAGATGCAGCTCAGCCACAATGTTTTAAACTGATTCATGAATACCATTTTCAGAGCCGGGACAATTAACAACAACAATGGTATGTTAATTTCGAAATAGCCCCTACACTGAACGCATAATAGTACAGATATAACGCTATGGATACCAGATTCTTTCATAATACTACAAGTGACCTGTGATGGCATGACTTATACTGGCTGTAGCAATCTGAAAGGATCGAATGGTCCTTAACTTCTTTCGAGAGGTATATGATTAACATAAATGTTGAACAGCAACATGGCTTTTAAACCGCTTTTAGCATTCTAACATCGATGTCATTTTGTGGATCGCAAACACAGTGAAACGATGCGTGAAGGACTGAGCTACACCGTGGGCCCTTAGTATTAACGTCGCTATCTTTAACAAGAACGTGTCATATGAATACATGCATAGATGTTCCATTAAAAATAATCCAAAACAAGTGAATGTTATTGAGCCAAGTACGAGTACATAAGTGACACCAATGTGCATTAATGTATTAATAGTTTAGCCATAGTCAAGACCGTTTGAGATGAGAGATCAACGAGAACATTTACAATGAAAATCATCTGGTCTTGTGTCCGGCTGAGCAGGTACATGACGCAATGCGGCACAACGCCGTACAAAACATGATTTCCGGTTGGTGTGAAGTTGAAGACACTCTACACACGTACAAACAAGTACTTTGTAATAAATGTTGAAAATATTGACAGACAGGCACACAATAGTTGGAAGAAGCCTTGATTGTTCTGGTGTTAGTCGTTTCATTCATTGGGCGTGTACATTATCTAAAGCTACATGGAAACATTCAGACATACTGGTACGTAATGGAAGGTGAACTGCATGTGTAGAGGTTGCGTTTGGGCGATATGTTCAAAAATAAACTGTTCTTGTTCACTTTTAAAACAACATGGAACTTAGAAAAACACAAATACAAAAAGCCGAAAAAAACCCATAAAAAACAACAAAAACCCGATCATAAATGTGTAGGACGTCAAAATGTTCGAAAATGAAACGATTACAAAACAGTTGAAGAACTTTTGTTCTTGTAAATATTCTACTTCTTCGCACGAACGCACCCTATACACATTGCGATAATACCAGTGTTTCGTAAGTTCAAAGTGAACAGTAGCACCGTATCCACAAATGGCAGCTGGATTTATACGATTTGAGCAAACAGTTAAAGACAAAAACACACAGAAACATACCAAAACGCTATTCTTAAAGTCATTTAACAGACCAAAGTCACAAGTTTAAAGGGATCCGTTCCTGCAGATAGAACCCATCCCTAATATATTAAATTTATTTACGCTTTGCAAGGAATAAGATAAAAAATGAAAAAAAAATCGACCCGTTTGTGCGTAAACACGACTGTGTGTTGGCACCCAACGTATTTGTCAAACTTACGTATATTAACACGTTGTTGTCATGGATATGTGTGCCCAACTCTGTTGGTATTTGAAACAATACGAGCCCGACTTCCACTGTAAAAGCAAAATATTAAAAAATATCCGGCTTCCCCAGAACTTTCCTCTATAAAATGTTCCCAAAGAGAGGGTCTATCTAAAACATCGGAAACAGTTCATGGCAAAATCAGCACTGTACAAGGCATACACAATGTTGGCTTAAATCAGGGAGTAGAGGAAAATACCTGACTTAATTAAAAAAATACGTTGTCTTTCCCTCTGGTGCATGTTAATAAAGTTAATAAACTTCCAATAAATGTAATAGATTATGCTCCACAATGATGGCTGTTTTGTACATCTTTCAAGCAGCTGCCAATAAAACGGGAAGTAAAGCAAACCTAGAGCCAAAATCCAGCGCCCTCTAGCGGTGACATTAACCTAAAGTGCTGGTCCATCCAGGCATATAGTAATGGAAGATCTGAGCCCGACTCCAAGTCGAAACAAACTGACTCCAATCCGTGGTGAATAGTTTTCATTCGTTTCGTAGTGAGATGAGGCATGAAGACCATCAGGACGATGTTTTGATTTTGAATATCTCGACAAGGTGCACGTCGCTTAAAGACCCGGATGTAAGAAATACCTACCCAGTTATCAAATCATGGTCGTATAAATCGACGTTAAGGTCGGACTCGTTACGGATGCTGACCCCAATCAAGACGTGTTCACCTTGTGTCCGAGGTGATCTTAAACATTAACTATGGGCCGTTATTGGACACTTACAACCGGGTTTTCCTCCCTTCGATGCAGTACATAATGGACGTTAAGAGTGCCCATCCCGGGGCCGCTACGCCGAGCCAAAAGGACCAACTAAATATCTTTTTCACGTTCGGGTGTTCGTCCCAACTGAGTTCAGCTTGAAAGTTTGCATCCGAGTGGGCGTTAATGCCGAATGTGACTACACCGCCTCCCATGGAGAGAGCTGAAAGGAACAACATATAGGTGTCATTGTAGTGCGGGAAGACTGCATCTGTTATGCAACTCGCTCGCCATGTGCTATAATGTATCTTCTCTAGCTACATGGGCGCTGTGAAGCGTGAACTACCAATAGTACATGCTGTTTTGAGGCGGATTCAGAACGTCGATGAATGGAGGTATACGTCATGAGTTGAACCAGAACAGGTGGGGTGAGGTGAGGTGAGGTGAGGTGAGGTGAGGTGAAGTGAGGTGGGTTGGGGTGAAATGAGTTGACTCGAACCAGTCCTTGCTTCATATTTTCCATGCCTACTGCCAGGTATCGTACATAACATGAATGCGTACTTCGATGCTCATGCTGCTGATCACTGGATTGACTGCTTCTGACTCCAGGGCTCACTTTTTATGAAACTACGTTTTCAATGAGTCTTTCCCCTTGCTTTTTGCGATCGCAAATTATCCGTCCTTGGTTTTCCCTAACATGTTACTGGCCAATCACGTTGTTGAAAGAAAGGGTAAGGTAGGTAACTCGCATTATCTCGAAACGAAAGTCAGTTTCAAAGAGCAACGAATTAGTCTTTTCCTCCAAAAGCTTTTTGAGAGCTACTTTATGCGTGCAGGGGGACAGATGTTTCTGTGTTATATACGTACCAGACAGGATGAGAAGTATGGAAACAGCAATGCTGGCGTTGCAATCTTTACATCCACAGCACAGCGCCATCGTCGCCAACATCAACGACAGCAGTCCCAGGGCAAGCCCACATGACATTAGGGCCTGTGTAGCTTTCCACCAAACTGAAAAACGCAAACGATCAGTTACTATGGTGTTTCCGTAAGATACATAACAATCGAAACCCAAGTACGACTAAAATATCATAGGGAGAATCCATGACAATTAGTGGGAATCACACATTGAATGTAACCAACCTTATTAAGGATCTAACAGAACAGGCGCGATATACGTTATTTTCTCAAGACCATCTGGACCAATCAGATCCCAACATTCTGAGATTAAGGGGTGATAAACGTGTTCAGAACGGTACTAGAGGTCCTGCAGACAAAAGCAAACATTGTGTCAGAGGCTGCACATATACATTCGAAATGGCACTCAGTTCAGGTATGGTGTATTCAAGACCGAAACCGACCCGTGAAGGTCCCCGGGTAGAACAGGCCTTCTGCAACCCATGCTTGCCATAAAAGGCGTCTATGCTTGTAAGAGGTGACTAACGGGATCGGGTGGTCAGGTTCGCTGACTTGGTTGGCACATGTCATCGGTTCCAAATTGAGCAGATTGATGCTCATGTTGTTGATCACTGGATTGTCTGGTCCAGACCCGATTATTTACAGACCGCCGCCATATAGCTGAAATATTGCTGAGTACGGCGTAAAACTAAACTCACTCACTCCCTCAAGACCGGAACCACAAAGTGCCTATATGATTACAACAGTTGTCTGTCTGGTTTTGGTACAGAGTGGGAGAAAGAACATCTTATATATTAAGCTTGATCCTCCATATTGGAGTGAGTGATTGAGTTTAGTTTTACGCCGCACCCAGCAATATTCCAGCTATATGGCGGCGGTCTGTAAACATGCGAGTCTGGACCATACAATCTAGTGATCAACAGCATGAGCATCGATCTTCGCAATTGGAAACCTATCATGTGTCAACCAAGTCAGCAAGACTGACCTCTCGATTTCGTTAATCGCCTCTTAAAACAAACGTGGTCGCCTTTTGTGGCAAGCATGGGTTGTCCATATTGGAAGTGGCTGTCCTACGATGCTGTCGGAATGACAGTTGCAAACAAACAGACGAATATTCGTTTCAAGATGAGAATTCTCGAATAGATATCTCTTGCATTGGGAGAATCGCGCTCACGCATTTCGTTGCGTGGATTCAAGTGAACAGTGATATTCCGTCCGAGGGGGACTGTATCATCATGTCAATCAGGGACAGTTCATAGCCACTTCCAGAATTATTGTAGAATATATATTTAAGTTTTCAGTTATTTACTTGAATACAAATCTCACTAGTTTTGTTCCTGCCCTTTGAAGGCAGAATGTTTGAGAGATAGGCGTATATATCTATCTAGTCATATTGCTGAAATATTCCGACGTGACGTACTCACTCGTCAGGGACAATCAAAACACACACAAGGGCAGAACCATGCAAGGGCATGAAACCAGCTACCACACATGTAAAGTCGATAGTTGCTCTTTTAGATCCCATACGTTACTGAACATGTCTCCATGAGCAACAGACAAAATGGCAAACTATTTAGCAGTGTTCCATTCAAATATCTTCAAATAATTTTGTTTCCAGCCAGTGGACAAAACACTGACATTTGACGGCGGGTGAACTTATCTATCCCACGAAGCAAGTGGTATTGTAGTGTTATTCTTGATGCAGAGGTAGTCATAATTTGTTCCAGCGCGTGTACACTGTATGCCCTGTCGCTTAAATATGTATAGTATATATATATTTCCGGCATGTTCCATTCTACCAGTGGAAAAGAATGACTACAAACTGAAAGCTGATGGAAAACAGGTGTTCGATTGTGGTCTACTTGAGCTTTTCTAAAAGAACGTGCAGCTTTTTGTTTCGCGACAGCTTATAATGATTATACTATCCAGTTCACGTGCAATCGGCTCTTTTCGTAGCGGGGTATATGCGATGTACTTGTATTCTCTCGTTCAGAGATATATTTCCCTTCAAGTGATACATCATAACGTGTTCACTGGTCACGGAGGGGGCATGGGTTGATGTACCCTTATTGTTTGTTTATGTTCCTTGAGCCGTATGGTCCCAGAGGGACCAGTGAACAACGTATTTATCTTCCCGAACACCTCAATGTTAATTTCGAACTGTTTGAAACATGGACATCGGATCGTACACTTCAGCCAGCCTGTGTGAATCAAACGATTTGTATCGTGCATCTATCTGTTTTTCACGCAGGTACTGTCTAAGTAAAATCGCAGCGGTGTAATTCCCCTTCCTAATATTCATTGGGACTACATTTGAACGTTTTGCCAAAATTTAGTTATTGGAACATCATGCCTGATTCAATGTTATTCGAGGTAAAAACTACTACCACGAGGTACCAAATTAGTTCGGCATTTCAAGTGGGGTACACAGAAAATGTTACTCGCTTGTAATAAGCAGGATACACTGAAAATAATATAACAGCGCTCAGCCAATCAGAAAGCGACATTTACGTGTGAAGTAAGGTATTTAGTCAAGATCACATGAACCAATAAGACCTCAACATTCTGTCATTTAAGTTTGTCAAAAGAACGTGAGTAAAGGGCGAGATCTTGTAAACACGCGTATGGATTGCAAACATAAAAAAAGTAGTTCTGGACGCAGCACATATTCATCCGGAGTTACACCCTGTGACAAACTGGAGACAGAAACAGTCTCAACCATAAAGTGTGTGTATGCCTATTACAGATGTGCGACTCCTTTTACTCCGTAGAAGATCATAGGTTACTGATGATGACGGTATTCGAGGCATATGACGTCAAAGCTCTGTAATTGATAATATTTTTGATGGATCACGCCAAACGGTTATTCAACCTGTTACCGCACTGGTCACATTGATGGCGGCATGCATTACAGAGCGTCTGTCGAGGACCATACTGTGTTGATACATATATGTAGTTCACGGGAACATTCAATAGCTGCCACAGGTTGCTTCTAAATAATCATATCTGGCTCATTCCTTAAGATTGCACAATACTCACGTTCCTGTCGGAGGTATTAGTGACATGTCTGCTGGAAATGGCGCTTGGTCCTCAAAGACCGAAACCTGTCTTTGCAGAACAACCTTCAGATGCGTGCCCCTAGTTGCGCCATGATCTGCTCATCAGGCAAAAGACTTCACCATGAGGTACACGTCTAATACACTTATTGAATCAACACGTGGTAGAGCCGAAACACTATACAAAGTGTAAACAAGCTCACTCACTCCTACAGTTAAAAATGTCATTGAATTAGTTATCACCAGTTTATTCGTGATCACTGGCAGAATTTTGCTTGTTTGTTTCAGAAATATTCCAGCTATGAGACAGCGGTCTGTAAATGATCGAATCTTGACCAGACAATCCAGTGATCAACATTATGACCATCAATATACACAAATGGGATACGATGACATGTGTCAACAAACACAAGCACGGGTTCTGAAGACAAATTCTAACCCAGGCCCAGATTAGTTGTCTTCGATTGCCAGAACCATCCTAGCTATTCTCGAACGTTCGTAGCCCTAAAAACTTCTTAGGCCTATTCGTAACACATTGGGTACGATCAAAGTTACGAACGTTTCGAGAATAAGAGCCCATGTCTGTAAATGGTAGAAGTCTGGGACCTGCGTTACTTCCGGCTTTCGCCTTCAGCTGACCCTCCCTGAAGAAACTGAAATCCTGTACAAACCGGAACTCACTACATAACTGCAGCAAATATGTTTGTGTGTACTCGTTCCTGATGTTTCAGTGACGAATCTTATCTTTTTCCGCATGGGATAATGCCCGTTTGGTATTCAGAACAACGCCTATTACGCCGAGAGTAAAATTAGGAAAAAGTCTCCAAACATTAGTTGACATTTTTCTTGAGCGAGTTTTTGTTTAATCTAAGTGGTTGCTACCGGTTACCGATAATCACTTAACACAGCTTCTCATAAATGCCGACAAAAACGCCAGCATACTTCAAGAGCTTTTGAATTACAGCTTCCGACGGATTCCTCGTCACTAGTTACGATAACAGATGATTAACATAGTTGAAATAATGGGAGTACACCTTGTCATCCAGTTGTACCACAAAGACCCCGGATCGTAATCTACTGATTCCCTGTTGTTATGTGTAATGGACAGTACGCAATGACTCAGTTCTGAGCCTAATGTGGGTGGGTGGGCCAACGCTGCTTATCAGTCATATCAAGACGCCATGGGTATCCATGTATACCTGTCTTTGAGAGATTTTTCATTTTTCGTACGGGTTTGGTGCTGGCAAAATGAAAAATAATCCCAGCCAAACTGGGTTTTGAACCAAAGCTGAAAAGTGTCTGGCCTGAGGGACTGTGCCACCTGTGTTCCTCCGTACAAGGAAGTAAATAAAACATGGATGTTTGGGAGGTTAGAATAGAAATGTTTGGCTTGTTGTAATAGACAATAGTTTGTCTGTCTGTCTATCCTTCTAACTATCTGTTCATCTACATATAACATAGCCAGAAATTCTTATCACTGATAACGGACAGAGATACGTGAGTGTTTAGATCAGCGGATCCTGACACCACTAAAGTGACGCTACTCAGTTGGTATCAAGTTGTCTTTATTAGGCGTTCAATGACATCAACGACATCAACATACTTGAACTCACGCTGGAGACAGCCAAACCACACGGTGTGAGAACCAATCTTTCAGAGCGCATAGGCTTATTGAATGTTTGACTGAAACACAGTATTCACAAAAGAATTATCTGGCACATGTCAGAAATAGTTAAGCCAAATATTGCATTTATATGGCTGTCCAATTAGCTGACTTGGGCGACCCGGTCTGACAGGCCTTTGAAGCATGTAATTATCATGCAAACTGGTCGAGTTAAACGTTCAGAGAAATTTAAATAATTTACTTTTAACTATGACGAATGAGGATATAATTTTCCAAATACCCTATGGAACTAATTTAGATTTACATAACAAATGTCCTTTTTGAAGGAGTCCTGGGCACCGAGCCGGGAAGATTAAACGGACACTTGAGTCTTATATCTCAGCAACGTCCCGAGGTTCTTTTGATCTTCACGTTTTATAGGGTATGGTGTCGTTGATTTCATTTGCTTGCATCCAAATTTGAAGAAAGAGGAGAATACGCTCCTAAACCTTGAAACATATTTTACGATTTCGTTTGTTACGAGTTTCACCATAGACATGCCATGCTGAAGATGATTGTCCTTGCCGCGAAGCCACCAAGAAGATTTATTGAGATCTTAAAGATGACGTCTCTACTTTCAGAGTGGAAATCTTCTCTGTTGGTTAAGACGCGTTTTGCCCATTCCGAGCGCCAGATCCGGCACTCAGTATAAAACAATCTCCCCATGGGTTCCTAAGTACTTGAAAACAGGACTGCATTTGGGATATCTAGTGAAAGGGGCATTCAGCATAACAATTTCCCTATGTTTTCCTGAATATTTGAAGACAGGATTGTATTGATGATGTCAAACAAAAGAAACATTCACGCACACATCCATCATTGCTTAAGCTTAAACGCTCTTATATCCGGTTAATATCCGGTTCCAAGCCTAACGAACCAGTGCAGCCAAGTCACGGAGACAACCCATTCGGGACGTATTGAGGACCTAAAGCACTCCGTCAAATCATTCACTCACTCACTCGCTCACTCACTCACTCACTCACTGCTTGCCTGTTTGTTTGATGATCTTGTTAGTTTCAATATAAAGTTAGACCTTGAGTTTTGTTGCGAGTGCCGTTTGTTCCTCAATTTGCATCTGATATACATTGTTGGTTCCAATGGCTTGGCGCCATTTTTAATGCTGTGAGTTTCAGCAAGATACTTCCATTGTTGATGGCGGTACCTGTGAATGATTGACCCTCGTCAATATGTAGCTGAACATGAAAGTAATACGTTGCATGCCTGTCACCGGCAACACGAGGGATGATGATTATTACGGCCGTCAGTTCAGATACCAGAGAAGGATCGTTCACAGCTTAGGCCTTCTGGGTAACTGAAAGTGACTACTGCGCATGTATTCTAGGTAGCTCGTAATAACGGAACACTTTGTCCTTATAAGAGAACCAGAAGTGACAGATGCGCACTGAAGCTAGTTTGTAGTTTACACGCATAATTGGTCACCAATATCCGGATCATTGCATAGACAATCAACAACATAAAACGCAACACCGATATTAATTTGAATCAACAAGTGGCTGACAGTTTAAGAAAAGAACCTAGGCTTGATAAAGCCAGTTACACATATGCCTATTGCTTGACTGTCATGGGTCCAGCAAACACTTGAAGCATTCACCTTGGCAACGTCATATAGCGTAGTTATGCATGTAGAATTTACTTCTGAACACAGATGACCGAATGATGAGCTGGCATCTAGTCAGTTGCCGTGAAAGTGCTGATTCGGCACAATATCTATCAAATTCCATTTCAGTTGCGTCGAGCGCCTCATAACAACTTCGGCTACATAAGAGGTTTGCATTATCGGATTTGGGGCGACTTTGAAACGTCAATAAACTGCTGGAAATGGTTTGCAAATCCTGTTCGACTGCCTATTAATTATGTATAGCGCGACCGCCGGCTACTCTAACTGTAATTTAAAAAGAGATATAAGCGTTGGGTCCTGACCCTTCTTCTCGCCGTTCGATATTCTCAGAAAGTCAACGTTTTCATCTGTTCACAACTATTTGAATGCGGGATAAGTACCTAGTATAGTGTGGTTATTTTAACATTATATGGACACAGCGCTGGTGTTCGTTTTCAAAACCCAGGACGACCCAGTGTGCCAGTATTGACCAAGGTATTACACAAACTAAGCTTACTTGACCACCATTAGCTCCTGTCAACAGATTCACGTCATACTTCGGATGACCCATGTTTCGTTCCCTACTTAACCTCAGGGATGAGGAAATCAGTACTTCGTTCTAGGTGTACACGGGCGATCGTAGTCTGTCTCAGAGTCCCTGAGCCGCATTGATTCCTACTGCCAAGCCCTCCCTGCAACGTCAAATCCTAAATGAAGCAAGTCTAGATTCCCCTATTCTCCCATCTCAACTGGTTTCTTTTCAACTAACTTGGGTTTATTTGTTAAAACCATATATATTAAGAGAGCGTTAGTCATAGAGGTGATCTGTAACTCCCACGCTTTCACACAGGCGTACGACTGTCACAGCACTGGTGTGATTCTATCTTGTTCACGTGTTTACCTATACGGTCAACAAACTTTTCTCTTTTTTGTTTTTATACAAACGTGTTCAAGTGACAGTTAATCCGACTATTGACGCTTTCTTTAGATTCAAAAGTTCCCTCAACAACGACAATTTCAGTACAAAAAGGATTTTCTCATTTTCCGACTGGTCTCACGGGACAACATTTCTGTTTTAATCAACGGTATTGCTGAAGTTAAGATTGTGCTTGGTGGATCTTGAAACGAACTTAGATGCCATGTATAAGAATTACAACATCTTCAGAAAGAAATAAAGTGAATTAGAAAAAACCCCAGCAGTACATATAGTGAACATGGTAATGTGACCTTTACTGAAACGTACAGTGACAAAACACGAAAAAACACAATACATCATTACAAAATACCCGAAAAAACTACCACAGTGTTTGTATGGTTTTTTTCATAAAATAATAGATCAAAAGCAAAACCTTGTTCATGCGATTCGAGTGATGAGAATGAGATCCGAAACAGCTGATAACGGAACTAGGTGAGGTATAGGCATGTGACTGAGCTGAACAATTTTAGGCATCCTTAAATGATGGAGGCATAACGTCTTGTACCCTCCTCGGTTCTATCTGACCCGGGTTTGTTGAGACAGTTCAACTTGAGTACGTGACTCTGACCTGACAATCCAGCGATCAACAGCATGAGCATCAATCTGCGCAGATGGGAACCGATGACACGTGTCAACCAGGTCAACAAGTCTGACCACCCATCCCGTTAGTTGCCTCTTACGACATGCATAGTCGTCTTTTATGGCAATCAAGGGGTGGTGAAAACCTGTTCTATATGGGATCTTACAGGCATCAACGTATCAGAGCATGTTTGTAAGTATCATATCTTTTAAGATATTATTTGTTACGAGAATAAACTGAGGATGAGCAAGTGAGTGACTTTAGTCATACGCCGCTTTTAGCAATATTCCAGCAATATCACGGCCGGGCACACCTGAAATGGACTTCACACATTGTACTCGTGGAACTCGGGTCTTCTTCACGACGAACGAATGTTTTAAGCACTAGGCTACCTCACGTCTCCCAATAAACTGTATTACAACACATCCATCATATCGTGAGTGTTTGTTTTATCTGCTTTGAGTATATATATATATATATGTCTGGTAGGATGTGACCCTAGTCCCATCGTGAGCCATTGTCAGTAACTGCGTGAAAACGGGACACTATTAAGCGATTTGTCTTCGACTATTGCCGGAAGGGGTGGGGTGGGGTGGGGGAGGGGAAGGAGACGGGCAGCAGCGAGACCAGTGATGTGCGACTGCCTCTTCTCTGAAACGCCAATACGCTAATGTAAATGTGGATAATGTTCTAGATCGGGGATCGGTCACAACTGATTCCAACTACATTGCCATTCAGCATCAAGATACATCCCCACCGATACTTTTCAATCAAATCAATCCTTGTTAGGGGCTCTCACTAGAAAGGGCTTGGCCCGGGTCGGGGCTACCATAAAACTACTTCCTCGGCCCAGTCACTTTATCAGAAGGATGGTAATCGGTATGCTGCAAGGCGATGTCTGCCACAAACTACATCGTTCTGTAACCACAATCATCCCTTGGGGAGGCCATGTCCTTCGCCATTTTGGAACACTCTCTTTCGAAAATGAAGCATCCTCTTGTTGAACCGGAAGAATCTTCTTCAAGGACACATTGACAACCATCATTATTAAAATTCACACCGTTTCTATTATTGCAGAATGTTAGTTACCGCTCAACATCGTTGTCTGATCCGCTCTTAATATCCTTCTTTCACAATCATCATTTGAGATTATTATATTTATGGTTGTGAAATAAATTTAAACAAATGTAGATGGAAGAGAATCATCTCTTATGGCTGTAGGTCATGTGTCCTGTTACATCACCAAAAACATCGTAAAGAGAAGAGTCGAAAAGCTGTCATATCTTCCTGGCCACAACAAAAATACAAATGTTTGTTCTTGACTGTTAATGAATATACCCTGGTATTAATGAATAGACAGAAGTGAGTGCCAGACGTTACACGCCCCCATTATGCCGAGGAGCAGCACCCATGCTATACATGACGGAGAGACATCCTCATCCTCACCAACGTTGTGATCTGGCAGAGCTGACGTTGCTACCGTCGGTTTGGTATTGATCGGCGCGACTCGGCAAGTCACATTTGAGAGCTATCTTTAAGCAGTGAGCCTGGCATTAACCGCTATTAGCGATAACAGATTCCTCGTCATTTCATTACTGAATCAGTACGTTGAAACGTAACCGAGCAAAAGGAAGTAGGTGATTTAGGGTCTTGATGAATGCATGTTGCCAACCGTAACATGGGGCAGGTGAGAGTGGGTCTTGATGAATGCATGTTGTCAACGGTGACATAGGACAGGCGAGAGTGGGTCTTGATGAATGCATGTTGTCAACGGTGACATAGGACAGGCGAGAGTGGGTCTTGATGAATGCATGTTGTCAACGGTGACATAGGACAGGCGAGAGTGGGTCTTGATGAATGCATGTTGTCAACGGTGACATAGGACAGGCGAGAGTGGGTCTTGATGAATGCATGTTGTCAACGGTGACATAGGGCAGGTGAGAGTGGGTCCTGATGAATGTATTTTGTCAATAGTAACATAGTGCAGGTGAGAGTGGCCCTTGATAAATGCATATTGTGAACAGTAGCACAGTGCGTGTGATAGTGGACCTTGATGAAAGCATGTTGTCAGCAGATATGTTGTCAGAGGTGACAAATTGCACGCGTAAATGGACCGTGAATTGCATATATTGTCTATAGTGATATAGTGCAGGTGAGAGTCTGCCTTAAATCAAATCGAGAGTTACCTTATGCTCGTGAGAGATAATCTTGATAACCCAGATATCAACGTAGCGGCTGTCAGCTTGGAGGATTAAAAGATTAAAAAGTGATTCGGTTGTTAGAGAGAGAGAGAGAGAGAGAGAGAGAGAGAGAGAGAGAGAGAGAGAGAGAGAGAGAGAGAGAGAGAGAGAGAGAGAGAGAGAGAGAGAGAGAGAGAGAGAGAGAGAGAGAGAGAGAGAGAGAGAGAGAGAGAGAGAGAGAGAGAACGTTTAGTTTTAGGGAGCTTTTAGCAATATTCAAACAATATCACGGGGAGGACACTAGAAATGGGCTTCACGCCTTGCACCCTTGCAGCAGCTCTTAGAAGTTGATTTAGAGTAGCATGACTGTGCTCACAAAGCTAGGCTTATAACCCATAGTGAATCTTGGCTGGAACTCACTGTCACAGGTCTGGCATGACTGAAGGACACAGCTTCCAAAACGTCTTGTCCTTTTGTCGGTATCTATTTCCACGATAAAGTTTTCTTTGGCATTCAACCTCCGACGAGGATAGAAGTAACTGGTGGGCAACTAATTAATCAACTGACCATGACAGTTAGACTTTTAGGGAAATCATTGGGATCCCAAGTTCCCTTTTATTTGCATGAGGCGAGTGTGATATATGTAACCTATCGGATTAACTGGTGCTTGGAGTTCTTCCGGTTAATGGTGCCGTTTGGAGAAACACGATAGAAGTAGAGCAACGCCGGGGAAGACACAAGTGGAGACGAATGACTACGACAGCAGAGGCTGAATCACAGTTTGAAGTGAAGAACAATCCCAATAATAAAGCGGAATGCCGATCTAACACTGTAGGTTTGCTTTCCTCTTGAAATGACAACTCTGGAGACCAAGTCAATATTTGCATTTTGTTTGATTTTCAAGGCCTGTTTGTCAGAACGTTCTTGGAAGAATGGAAACAAGTACAGTCGGAACCGGCATTGTATGTAACCTGCTACAGTGAAGGGATGCATCCCATTTGTGTGGGTAAAGATGCACGTATTAACATGTATTAGCATGCCGGGTCGTTATATCAGCGGTCAAAATCACTGCATTGAGGAATAATGGACAGACAGACAGACATACAGACAGACAGACAGACATTCTATTTTATTCTCACCCCATATAAGTTAAATATACATACAACTCAGATAATAAAATTTGAGGAGCCATTCCTAATGGGATTAAGAGAGACTACAAAACTATAAACATGAACATAAAATATACAATACAAAGTTGTATACATGAATAAAATGCACATAGTCTAAACGTTTCATAAAGTAAGGTATTAGGTATATAAAAAGTGATTATACGTATATCATGACGATTGAGTGAGTGGACTCAGCATTGCTGTCGGAATAGCAGATAGACTCCTAGAATCGGCCTTGAAGCCATGTGGGGATTCGAACCCCGACATGGTGAATGAGACAGCGCTACAACAAAATACCTCGCCTAGCCCTCCCTATCATATGTAAGACAATTTTACCAAATTTCTTTAAAGAACGTAAAAACATGTGGTAGTCTGTCTATGGTTGCCCATCTTTCTAATTGCAAGATGATATTTTGTTGGCTTATTACAACAAAAGAGGGGCCCAAAAAGGAGATCTGGTCTTGCCCAACTAAATTGGCTTTAATGGATACATTTCAGCGTCATAATCTTAGCGTTTGGACTGAAGGGTAGAGGAAGTATCTCAAATATTCCAGGAGCAGAGTGGAAACCATCCGGGGAGATTCCGGGGTTAGAAGAGACTATGAAATGAGGACCCGGTGATTAGAATGAGTAACCTTGATATGCGCCAGGATGTGTCTTCTAACCTTCTGATACTGGCAGCTACTGTTCAATGGCTATTATGTACAGGCCGCCGTTTTATAGGTGGGGCACTCCTGACTACGTCGTAAAACAATAATCACTTAAAAAATACCACTACTTTATTTGTTAATGGTGAGCCAGATACCACCACGTACTGCTGTGGCACTCGGGGTCTCAACATCTAAACCCCATGGAACGCTTAAAGGATGCGCTTGCTCAACGCCTGCGATCATGTCAGCAGGAGCCACATAACCTCCAACAACTGGCACTTCAGAGGGAGTGGATGAATAGATGAATTCACCTTTACATTCGACTATTTCATGTGTACCAAGATGAACCTCGGTTTCGTGACACTGACTTGTGTCATATTAACAAAAATTACTATGATTTTACTAAGATTTGTTGATTATGAATATAATGTGTAAAGTATACATCTGAAAACCACGTGGCGTTTATTTATTTGGAAAGTATATATTTGCCAGAACGCCACACAGTTCATTCGGTGTAAGCAGCTAGCTCCCAACCAAAGCGTGTAATTAGCCTTCAATTACCATGTATCTATCTTTGACTTATGTTTTACCAACAAGGTGGTAGACGACTAGGCAGAAATTGAAAAAAATACGAAAACATATTTACAAGAATAGCTTTGTGTCGGTACGCCAGCTCTTTTGAAATTCATAACGTGTCGGTTGTCTAAATTGCTCTCAGTTGCCACAGTTATGGTGCCAGGGACTGAACCTTTAGAAGGGAAGACCAGATTACAGCATCTATTATCTATATACTACTGTATGCATCTATTCTCGTAAGACATGCATGAAGCCATGACGTGTATTGGTTGGGCAATGTGTCTGCTTCCACAGTGATGGACATGGATTGGTGATACTGCGATCTGTCACATGGTTTTCTGTGAGAGTATTTGTGGCCCTAGGCTTGGTCAGTTGGTATTTTAAGTCTTATTTAATCCGTTCAATATCAACAACAATATTCCTGTTGCACAGTAAATCTCGGCTTCACGCAAGACTCTGGTAGAACAGTCCGTCTTACAGATCCTGAAACATAAATATCTGTTATGTAATAGTTTGCAGGACTAGACTGCTACAGTTCCGCGAACATGACCTGCATCTTTTGCCTGAAACGTTAAAATCTCATTTCGGACGTTAAACGACAGTAGTGACTACAATGAGACCTGGGACATCAATGTTCTTGATGACGACAGTAGTGACTACACAGAGACCTGGGACATCAATGTTCTTGATGACAACAGTAGTGACTACACAGAGACCTGGGACATCAATGTTCTTGATGGCGGCAGTAGTGACTACACAGAGACCTGGGGCATCAATGCTCTTGGTGACGACAGTAGTGACTACACAGAGACCTGGGACATCAATGTTCTTGATGACGACAGTAGTGACTACATTGAGACCTGGGACATCAATGTTCTTGATGACGACAGTAGTGACTACACAGAGACCTGGGACATCAATGTTCTTGATGACGACAGTAGTGACTACACAGAGACCTGGGACATCAATGTTCTTGATGACGACAGTAGTGACTACATTGAGACCTGGGACATCAATGTTCTTGATGACGACAGTAGTGACTACACGGAGACCTGGGACATCAATGTTCTTGATGACGGCAGTAGTGACTACACAGAGACCTGGGGCATCAATGTTCTTGATGACGACAGTAGTGACTACACAGAGACCTGGGACATCAATGTTCTTGATGACGACAGTAGTGACTACATTGAGACCTGGGACATCAATGTTCTTGATGACGACAGTAGTGACTACACAGAGACCTGGGACATCAATGTTCTTGATGACGACAGTAGTGACTACACAGAGACCTGGGACATCAATGTTCTTGATGACGTCAGTAGTGACTACATTGAGACCTGGGACATCAATGTTCTTGATGACGACAGTAGTGACTACACAGAGAAATGGGACATCAATGCTCTTGGTGACGACAGTAGTGACTACACAGAGACCTGGGACATCAATGTTCTTGATGACGACAGTAGTGACTACACAGAGACCTGGGACATCAATGTTCTTGATGACGACAGTAGTGACTGCACAGAGACCTGGGACATCAATGTTCTTGATGACGACAGTAGTGACTACACAGAGACCTGGGACATCAATGTTATTGATGACGGCAGTAGTGACTACACAGAGACCTGGGGCATCAATGTTCTTGATGACGACAGTAGTGACTACACAGAGACCTGGGACATCAATGTTCTTGATGACGACAGTAGTGACTACATTGAGACCTGGGACATCAATGTTCTTGATGACGACAGTAGTGACTACACAGAGACCTGGGACATCAATGTTCTTGATGACGACAGTAGTGATTACATTGAGACCTGGGACATCAATGTTCTTGATGACGTCAGTAGTGACTACATTGAGACCTGGGACATCAATGTTCTTGATGACGACAGTAGTGACTACACAGAGACCTGGGACATCAATGCTCTTGGTGACGACAGTAGTGACTACACAGAGACCTGGGACATCAATGCTCTTGGTGACGACAGTAGTGACTACACAGAGACCTGGGACATCAATGTTCTTGATGACGACAGTAGTGACTACACAGAGACCTGGGACATCAATGTTATTGATGACAACAGTAGTGACTACACAGAGACCTGGGACATCAATGTTATTGATGACGACAGTAGTGACTACACAGAGACCTGGGACATCAATGTTCTTGATGACGTCAGTAGTGACTACATTGAGACCTGGGACATCAATGTTCTTGATGACGACAGTAGTGACTACACAGAGACCTGGGACATCAATACTCTTGGTGACGACAGTAGTGACTACACAGAGACCTGGGACATCAATGTTATTGATGACGGCAGTAGTGACTACACAGAGACCTGGGACATCAATGTTCTTGATGACGACAGTAGTGACTGCACAGAGACCTGGGACATCAATGTTCTTGATGACGACAGTAGTGACTACATTGAGACCTGGGACATCAATGTTCTTGATGACGACAGTAGTGACTACATTGAGACCTGGGACATCAATGTTCTTGATGACGACAGTAGTAACTACACAGAGACCTGGGACATCAATGTTCTTGATGACGTCAGTAGTGACTACATTGAGACCTGGGACATCAATGTTCTTGATGACGACAGTAGTGACTACACAGAGAAATGGGACATCAATGCTCTTGGTGACGACAGTAGTGACTACACAGAGACCTGGGACATCAATGTTATTGATGACGGCAGTAGTGACTACACAGAGACCTGGGACATCAATGTTCTTGATGACGACAGTAGTGACTGCACAGAGACCTGGGACATCAATGTTATTGATGACGACGGTACAAACCATAATGCACAGAGACCACACATCCTCGGACTATAAACAAGACGTGTCCCGAGTTTTGTCGGACCCTATCCCACCAGTACCGTGGTACCGAGTCCAAACTCCAATAATGAACTATAGAAAACTCCACTGATGTTCCTTTCCTGATTTGTACAGTTTCATCGAAACTAGACTAACAAACTGTCTCTGAAAATATAGAACTGTGAGGGAAACAAAGTGTTCAATGTAAATTGAAAGTAGTTCCAGTGAAAAGGAAGATTTAGAACATGAGGAAATCTAGACTTGCTTCATTTATGTACAGCAGGCAGTGCAGTGAGTCTAGGGGTAAATAATGTAGTTCAGGGTCTGTCAGAGAGACTAAGGTTTAATTCCGGTGATCACGTTGGCGTTTGGCCTGGTATCTAATCAATGCCGAGTGAGTCAGTGAGTGGAGCTTTAGGACCAGCTTGCGCAGTAATACAACGGCCAAAAACAACTGTCGTGGAAGTTCAGTGGTAAGGCACAGAAAAGTAACATTGGTTGCAGAAATAATCGAATCCGGATACACAAGGGACTAAACTCACACCTTTATATACGTAGGACTAACAAGCTTGAAAAATCACTTCCTTTTACAAACCTGCCATATGATAATGGATCTTTTGACAAACGAGGCAACTTGCAGAACGGAAGTAGCCATCAAAGGCTAGAATATCGAGTTCAGCGTGGAGTCGTTTGATTCCCCATGACACATTATAGCAGACGAACCGACTTGGAACAATGAAAGTTTATGAGTCTCAAATTGATAAATGTGCAGTGCGAACTCCGAGCTTTAAATATCAGAGACAAAATTAGATACACGAGGAATTGGAAAGGATAGTCTTGTTTTTAACGGAATTTTGCTTTGAAATATGTGTCTAATAACCTGACCTCTGGCGGCTCCTGCTGATTGACGTGGAACGGAGCGACCCGCCATTATTCTCCGGGAATATTCGATATTTACACAATGCTGAAAGTCAAATCGTACAGTGACATCAATTAGCGCGGGAAAAATGGCGAGTAATATCATCTGCTCCCAAACAATCCAAAGACAGATCACACAATGAAATATTAATGGATGTTCAGATTTTGAAAAACTACGACAAACATTAACGCAACATTTACGTTGGGTATAAAGATCAAAGGAAGCGTTAACTAACACTTCGATGTAGCTATTTGTCTTCATCACTTTCGGATGGTGAGCGTCGACATCATTCAAAACTGCAATCGAAATAACTCAAACATAATTTTTTTTCTTGATGGTGGATCCTGCTTGCTTGTGAAATGGTGTAGTCATAGAAACATTGCGAGATGAGTCCCCAAAATGCATCCGGAAATAGCGACGTTTGCATCTGTCGTGTGTGGCGTGTATCGCTTTGTTCGGACTACAATCGCATTAAAGGATGAGAGAGGGAAGAATACCTTGTTACATAAACTTTGCTGAGGTAGGGATTCGTCAGACGCTGTAAGCCGTGGGGTTGTAATGACGCCTGCGTAGTTAATTGGCGGCTTTGTCTAAACATGAAAGACCCGACAAATATCATTTACACAACAAAATGGCGTGTATCTGCAGCTGAACCTGAAACATCAACGGCAGGGAACAGTCAAGTATTTGACGAGACGTAACAGGCTTGATAGTCGTAGGAGTAATCATGGTCTTGTGCACGGAACTTATCGACAACGCGCGGAGAAAATAGAGGCACTCTTCAGTTGTAAGCACTCTTTTGAAATAATGTAACTATTTCTTTGTAGTAATCCCGGTTATGTAGTTCTACAACTGAAGTTTGTTTGTTGTTTAACGTCACACTCAGAATATTTCAGCCATATGGCAGCGGTCTGTAAATAATCGACTCTGTACCAGACAACCCAGTGATCAACATGAGTATCGATCTACGCATCTGGGAACCGATGACATGTGTCAACCAAATCTGTGACCCTGACCACCAGATCCCGTCAGTCGCCTCTTACAGGTTACAATCTTACAAGCTCAATCTACCGTGACATTTCAGATTCCTATTTCCCAACTGGTCCGCCATTTACTTTGATGAACCCTTTTTTATGCCATTATGACTTGAAAACACTTCACTCACAAACCCGAACAAAATTTAAATATGAGGACATGCTCGGATATTTAAGCATGTAAGGTAATTGTACTTTCACATTAAAACCGACGAGCAACGACTAAATAAGTGTTTTACAAAACGAAGTGACCTATATAAATCATAAACGCTCGATCTGAGTGCATGGTTTAGTTGCATGGAGGACCTGGTCCACACTACCCGATTTTGTGATGACACGGAAAACATGAAACACTGGGTTATCTATACCAGAACAGTCTGCTGAGACCATCCGCTGGAACCCACCCCTCCACTAGAAACAACACCTTGGACCCCTTAGTCATTGCCAACACAATCAGGGTCAACGCCCTTCCAGTAGTCTTCCAACACTACCTTAGGACCCCAGCCCTCCACTAGTCCTTGCCAACATCTTCTGGGATCCCATCCCGCCACAAGTCACTACCAGCACCACCTGGGTCTTACCTCGGACTTTAACTGCTGGTGAGATATACCTCACGGCAACACGTATTTGTTTTCAAATGTGTCTTTCCCTAGCGGACAGCCTACAGAAACGTAATGCTTCTACTATCCACAGTCAGTATTAACATACATGATTACTGTGGGGGATTTGGACCGACGCAGCTAATGTACATCAGTCATGGCATACTACATTTATTTAACACCATCTCTGCACTCCATGAAAGATTTTGATTCAGAGAATCCACTGATAAACAGGTATTCAAATCTGTCAACGAAGATACAATACTACCTTAACAGGGCATGTCAGTTTATTCAACAATACATACACATTTTATGCAACGCTTGTGCGTAAGTACCTTAAATACGCTGACTGATACGTTAATTTGACGTGCCTCTACAGCGTGGCGTAAACAGTGCAGGTCAGTTTATTCAACAATTTATTCAAATTTTATGCAACGCTTGTGCAAAATTACCTTAAATACGCTGATTATGATACGATAATTTGATGTGCCATCTTTAGCGTGGAATAAACAGTGCTTTATTACCGTTATCTAGCAGCACTGCCGCCGTCAAAGTGTTCCTTGCACTAACGTGATCATATACTGTAGGGCCTAGTAAGGGTTCCAGTAGGTTCAACTGCTTCTAAACATGTTGTAAAAGGCGATGTCGTGGGTGATTACGCTTGGTGATGTGGCTAATACCTCAAATTAACATGGCTCTCAGGACTGGCATATTATGCTGACTCGGGACAGACCAGGACGTATGTTATTCCGAACGCCAGACGTGGTAACAGGGAGCTGGTCTGGGGAACCGCCGTCCTTTTCCCTCATGGGCCTCTTTCCCAATACTATGTAAATGCATTCCATCACACTTCAGCTGATGGGGTGTCTCTAAGACCAGTGGCCATATCTGTATGACTGCCTAAGAAGTGATTTGCATTTCAAAGGACTTTTGATCTCGCCGTTTTAACTACAGTTAGGCTGTGTTATCTTTGCTTTGACTGTCTTAATATGTGACGGGCGTGCACTCGCTATTTGACCTGTTGTTATGATTTCAAACTCACTGGCTTTGTCTCACTTTCCCGGCTGTTGCACCACACTGGTCTTCAGATGGTTTGGATCTAAGGACTTTCTTTGGTCTTCATGATGTTTGGAAATCACGGTTTCATTTGGTGTTTATTTTGTTTGGATCTCACGGCTCTATTTGGTGTTCATATGGTTTGGACCTCACGGCTCTATTTGGTGTTCATATTGTTTGGACCTCACGGCTCTATTTGGTGTTCATATGGTTTGGACCTCATGGCTCTATTTGGTGTTCATATTGTTTGGACCTCGTGACTTTATTTGGAGTTCATATTCCTTGGACCTCACGGCTCTATTTGGTGTTCATGCTGTTTGGACCTCGTGACTCTATTTGGAGTTCATATGGTTTCGACCTCACGGCTCTATTTGGTGTTCATGTTGCTTGGGCCTCGTGACTCTATTTGGTATTCATTTAGTTTGAACTTTACCGCTTTTTTAGGTTTTTGGTTTGTTTGAATCTCAGGGATTTTTGTTCTTTATTTTGTTTGAATCTCATGATTTTACTTGGTCTTCACTTAGTTTGAATCCCTTGGTTTTCTTTGGTTATCATTCTGTTTTCATTTCTTCACGGCTGCGACTGAGTGACAATGCTTCTGAAGTGATAACAGAAGGACATCCAATTCCCTCTCAGTAAACGTGTTGTGTCATTAAGTCTTAAATAGAAATATCAATTTACCAGTCTATCTGAATATCTGAAACCTTCTTTACCAAGCCGAAAATGTTAATTCTGTATTCTGTAGTAGGAGTGTGTAATCAGCCTGACCAAATTAACGGGATTCGTCTAGACAGCTTGTTATTAACGAGATCGCGCCTCCAAGTGACGTGACCAGTCTCCAGTCAAGGTATCCTGGCTGAACACTGTACAGAACTCGTGTGGCAGGCAACCCACCTGGGACCAGTCCACTGTCACCTGTACACCATTACGACAGAGGGCGATTACTCTGGAATAACACGTTATTTAAATCAGTCTTCGGAGATATGGAATTGTTAAACATGTTTGGTGCTAATGTGATTATTATAAATCAATACTCCTTTCCTATCACGTCAGTCTCTCTTAACGTGATTATGTTTTATCATGTCTTCGTCAAATGTAATTAGACACGTAGCAAGCGTGTTCAAGTCGATAAATATGGCCTCGGCAGTCAGCGATCGATTGTTTTATTAAATGGTAGATTACACGTATTATATGCATATTTCACTGCTTGTAGGAATCCATACAAATTGAATACACAGAGCAATATAGAGGATCTTGTGGCATTACTTCGTTAACCCAGTGGCCTGGATATTCTGGAAGAAAATCAGCGACTGAAGGTCAGATATTAGTGAGTTCATATTGGTTACAAACTGTTGGCGGTCTGGTCTGCGTTACTAGGGACTGGTGCCACAGCTGTGGTGGTCTGGTCTACGTTACTAGAGTCTGGTACCACAGCTGTGGTGGTCTGGTCTACGTTAGTAGGGTCTGGTACCGCAGCTGTGGTGGTCTGGTCTACGTTACTAGGGTCTGGTATCACAGCTGTGGTGGTCTGGTCTACGTTAGTAGGGTCTGGTGCCATAGCTGTGGTGGTCTGGTCTACGTTGCTAAGGTATTGTACCACAGCTGTGGTGGTCTGGTGTACGTTACTAGGGTCTGGTACCACAGCTGTGGTGGTCTGGTCTACGTTACTAGGGTCTGGTACTATACGTGTGGTGGTCTGGTGTACGTTACTAGGGTCTGGTGTCACAGTTGTGGTGGTCTGGTGTACGTTACTAGGGTCTGGTACTATACGTGTGGTGGTCTGGTGTACGTTACTAGGGTCTGGTGTCACAGCTGTGGTGGTCTGGTCTACGTTACTAGGGTCTGGTACTATACGCGTGGTGGTCTGGTCTACGTTAGTAGGGTCTGGTATCACAGTTGTGGTGGTCTGGTCTACGTTACAAGGGTCTGGTACTATACGTGTGGTGGTCTGGTGTACATTACTAGGGTCTGGTGTCACAGCTGTGGTGGTCTGGTCTATGTTACTAGGGTCTGGTACTATACGTGTGGTGGTCTGGTGTACGTTACTAGGGTCTGGTACCACAGTTGTGGTGGTCTGGTGTACGTTACTAGGGTCTGGTACTATACGTGTGGTGGTCTGGTGTACGTTACTAGGGTCTGGTGTCACAGTTGTGGTGGTCTGGTGTACGTTACTAGGGTCTGGTACTATACGTGTGGTGGTCTGGTGTACGTTACTAGGGTCTGGTACCACAGTTGTGGTGGTCTGGTCTACGTTACTAGGGTCTGGTACTATACGTGTGGTGGTCTGGTCTACGTTACTAGAGTCTGGTACCACAGCTGTGGTGGTCTGGTCTACGTTAGTAGGGTCTGGTACCGCAGCTGTGGTGGTCTGGTCTACGTTACTAGGGTCTGGTATCACAGCTGTGGTGGTCTGGTCTACGTTAGTAGGGTCTGGTGCCATAGCTGTGGTGGTCTGGTCTACGTTGCTAAGGTATTGTACCACAGCTGTGGTGGTCTGGTGTACGTTACTAGGGTCTGGTACCACAGCTGTGGTGGTCTGGTCTACGTTACTAGGGTCTGGTACTATACGTGTGGTGGTCTGGTGTACGTTACTAGGGTCTGGTGTCACAGTTGTGGTGGTCTGGTGTACGTTACTAGGGTCTGGTACTATACGTGTGGTGGTCTGGTGTACGTTACTAGGGTCTAGTGTCACAGCTGTGGTGGTCTGGTCTACGTTACTAGGGTCTGGTACTATACGCGTGGTGGTCTGGTGTACATTACTAGGGTCTGGTGTCACAGCTGTGGTGGTCTGGTCTATGTTACTAGGGTCTGGTACTATACGTGTGGTGGTCTGGTGTACGTTACTAGGGTCTGGTACCACAGTTGTGGTGGTCTGGTGTACGTTACTAGGGTCTGGTACTATACGTGTGGTGGTCTGGTGTACGTTACTAGGGTCTGGTGTCACAGTTGTGGTGGTCTGGTGTACGTTACTAGGGTCTGGTACTATACGTGTGGTGGTCTGGTGTACGTTACTAGGGTCTGGTACCACAGTTGTGGTGGTCTGGTCTACGTTACTAGGGTCTGGTACTATACGTGTGGTGGTCTGGTCTACGTTACTAGGGTCTGGTACTATACGTGTGGTGGTCTGGTCTACGTTACTAGGGTCTGGTACTATACGTGTGGTGGTCTGGTGTACGTTACTAGGGTCTGGTGCCATAGTTGTGGTGGTCTGGTCTACGTTAGTAGGGTCTGGTATCACAGCTGTGGTGGTCTGGTGTACGTTACTAGGGTCTGGTACTATACGTGTGGTGGTCTGGTGTACGTTACTAGGGTCTGGTATCACAGCTGTGGTGGTCTGGTGTACGTTACTAGGGTCTGGTACTATACGTGTGGTGGTCTGGTGTACGTTACTAGGGTCTGGCATTATAGCTGTGTTGGACTGTCCTACGCAATTTGGGTCTGGTAGAATAGATGTGTTGCATTGTTCCACGTTACTCTGGTAATATAGCTGTGGTGCACTGTTCTACTTTACAAGGGTCTGATGCAATAGCTGTGTTGGAATGTTCTACGTTACCAGGGTTTGGCACTCTAGCTGTGGTGGTTCTGGCCTACGTTACCAGGGTCTGAACTTCCATTGTTAAACATACTCTTACGATACGATCGTTCTGTAGCAACGGTGGTCTGGTGGAGAGGAGATTCACGTAATGTGGTCTCATATAATCCCAGGTAGTGGACATCGAGGATACAACCATAGATGAAAATATTAGCTTATGTATTATCTTGCAATCAACATGCTGAACTACAAATTATTTGATGGTAGCAAATACGCTTTACAGCGTTGTTCTCCAAATGTCAATCGCAGAAGCATTTCATCAATGTTCAGGAGGCTCAAATTACTAATTATGCAACCATATTTATGGCTATTCCAGGTCCCGAAAATAGCAGCCTCAATGTGATACGTTTTATAACACTATGAGCGAATGGCAGTGTTTCCAGGCCGCTGGTAACTCCACCAGTATCCTGCTAAAGAAGTCACCGTTGAACCAAGACATCCATAAATAACACGCTCACTTTGGCAGTTCGTATGGAACATACGATATTGTGTTAACTCTATCTGTACCACTTTTTACGATTCACTGGGAGACGGCTGAAGATGCCTAATCACCGAAATGAGTCATCACAGAGTCGGGCTTCTCGTTTCGAGGGTCGGGACACTAAGTGAGGGTCAGCTCATGGATCGGATTTAGAGAGAGTCCGGTCACGCAAGGGTCGGTTCTGTGTCAGTCCATATTATCATTAAAACATTACTGAGAGAAGATGGTGCTCTGATCTGTTGTATTCCGGGGCGGAAACACTGAAAAACGTTTTTCTATATTTTTTCGCTTGTAATTGTCCAGACTCCCGACCAAGTAAAACATTGGTAGTTGACTTAGGTAAAGCAACTGTAGCAAAGTAAATGCTCTTCGGGTATGGGTAGATGAGATTTCAAAGCAATCCTTAAGTAATGTCTCTTCTAGTTGACTATTTGCTGCATCAGCCATTGTGTTAAGTGTGCCTGGATTTGAATTCTGAGACATCTGGATGACTCATGTTCCAACAAAATAGTACCCCACCACAGGCGGTGTGTTATCAATGTTGATATTACGACCTCTTAAATACATCGTTAGTTCCACCACATACCTGCTATGATGAAGCAGCTGTGTGGAGTATCGCCCGGCGGCCAATCAGTATCACAGTGTGTTCATGTAGACTGGCAGTGTGACGTACGTTCTTCTTCCAGACAGTGCTACTGACATACCTGACGCCAGTGTAACATACGAGTTCTTACAGTGACCAACAACCACGTAATATGATAAATAAAACCAACCGTTAGTGTGGCCAACTGTGGTACTTCCAGACAGTGTAACCAATGCAGCCAGCCGTTAGTGTCATGAACTGTGGTACTTCCAGACAGTGCACCAATGCAGTGAACCGTCAGTTTCACCACCTGTGGTACTTCCAGACAGTGTAATCGATGCAGTGATCCGTCAGTGCGACCATCTGCTGTACTTCCAGACAGTGTAATCGATACAAACAACTGTCTGTGTGAACAACAGTCTAACGTTCACACAGTGTAATCTACAGCCGTTAGTATAACCGACAGTTGTACTCCCAGAAATTGTCAGTGTAACTGGTCAGTACTGTAACTGTCTCGCGTTTATCGGTCTGTCGGCTGGAGCACGTGCGTACGTGTGAGTGTAGCTCTTCACATGTCGGTATGTCTGCTGATAGACCCAAATCAGTGCGGGACTGGACTGCTGAGGGACGGCAGATCAATTGACTAACAAACCACACACCCATATAGCTGCAGTTTTGACGCCTTATCTGATAACCTACTCGGCACTTGCCAAACAGGTCAGCAAGACAAATCAGATTGGCTCCGCTGTCAAATTAATGTTTTCTCCATCTGGAACAAACTCCCGCAATAGACCTTGTACTTGAACCGAGACCTGCCAGGGTAATGTTTGGAAAAAACAACTTTCACTTATAGTGTTTCACAGCTTAATAAACATAGACGATCGGCTCGATGATTCGATTACGGAGAATCTGGGATTCGAACCAGTGAGAATGGTATGGAGAAGAAAACGATCGGTTCAACCAGCTGCAGCTGTTCAGACTCCTGGAACATTTAACTGTTTTGGTGGGAACCCCGGTTTTATGTTACAATAATATCACGCTCCTATCTCGCACCAGAGACCTCTCCATTACTAAAACTGCTGTATTAATAATGAATGTTCAGTGGCAATAATCTCACCGAGCGTATCAACGCAAATAAACATGTTACACCAATGTCATTTCATACGGTACCTTTCATTTCTTACAGACAAATATCCACAGACCTAACCTCTGAATGACATGGGTTAATCTTTCAGCCATCTGCGAGCTGAGATATCCGACCGCATACCTAGCCTCGCATGAAAGTACTATAGACAAAAGAACAAGACTACTCAAAATAAATCAAGGACATGTCATTGTTGCTGATCTTACATAAATGCAATAACACAGCTGCCATGTGAGATTATCTTGAGTAAAGTGACACGACCCTTGACCTGGAACATATTTTGCGTATCTGCTGTTTGCAGCGTGAGTATATAGAGCTAGATCTAGGAAGTTAAGCCCACCCCCAGATATCAAACGGATGTTCCTTGAAAACTCTTTGGTAACAGAAGTCAAAGGAAAAACGATTTCTATTTAATATAACACTGGCGGCTTTGAGGATGAAAACATCACTGTGAGTACTGTAATGATCAAACTGTGGTGGGTTTATTCACGTATTAAACTATTCAACGTAAAAGAATAACCCGTGAACCCCTTTTAGTGAGTGAGTGAGTTTAGTTTTACAACGCAATATTCCAGTTATATGGATCAAATAATCGAGTCTGGACCAGGCAATTCAGAGATTAATCAGAGCTTCAGTTTTGTCCTGATGTTAGGATCGAACCCTGCGCTGCCTCCCATGCGGCAATCACTGGGCTACACCACCGCGTCCTTATTAGATTCGTAATGTCAGATGTCAGCTCAGTGGCCCATTAGTATGGGGAGCGGATTCACAAAACGATCTTGGTGCCGATCAGTCGTAACCCGTGCACGTTCCAAAGAATTACACCATTCCTCCTGTTGAGAACAATTTGTAACAGCGCCCTGAACGTGAAAACTGGTTATATGCATAAGGCGACGGTGATTACAGCTGTTTAGCCGCCTAACTGAACATCGTATTTGACCCAAGTGCACCTCACAGCGACCTAATATTTACATTGCTGACCCGGAAGAACTGAATAAACAGCTAAACGTGTCATAGCTGCAAAATACAATCAACTTTCTTTCGTGATACAAAAGTTCGCCTCAAGGGACACGTCATGTCCGCTCATTCAAACCAAATTTCCGATCAACTCGACCAGTACAAACATAGACCTTTCCTGGACACCAATACCGAGATACACCGGAATCAATACATGTCACATAACGGGACGGTGTCTACTCGCACGTGTACAACGTTTATGAGTTGAGTCAGAGAAGATAACTATAGGGCTTGAGAGTGCCACTCGGTCAATAGCATGGAAGTAAGGATAATCAGACATACCAAAAATCGATATCTAAAGCTTCATTGGACATCGGGTCATCATTAGCTGCTGATAGTTCTACATTCATCCCTCATCAAGGTTCACCATCTCCTGACCCAGTGGACGTTGCAGTAAGGGATAGGGGTATGAAACATGGTTTGTCCAACTAAAGGACCTATTTTATCGTTGCTTAATAGCTGTCATCAGCGACAGGCGCACCATTAACGGGTTACTCGCTCTGCTAAATTGCTCGGAGAGTTTCGTCGAACGTTCTGGGTCGTTTAGAGCTGTGTGGCAAGTACCATTCATTTTGTCCCTTACTTCGCTAGCATACTATTCCTGTTGCTTTCTGATACTGACCTGGCTAGCTAACGTGAAACACATGCACAAGGGAGTAAAGACTTGAACAGAACGTTGACGAACGCTGAACAATAAACGTTCTTAAAAATGAAATTGCATCTGAAATATAACCGGTATATTTACACCCATTACTCATACGAAGTGGTGTTCATGATGTACAAAGTTAATGTTATATCCCCGCTAAGGTCATAAATACAATGGCCAATGCACCATCTGGATAGTGAAAACAAAAGAAAGCGGCAAGGGGCCAGTCGTTCATGGTCATGTAAGTGTTCTGTAGTTGAATTCAAGAGCGACGTCTCTATTGGGGACGTCATGTCAGTGACACTTGCACTCGACTTCCTCTTGTTACTCATCGTGTCTGTTAACTCCTTCAGCTGTAGTGAGTCACTGCTTTGCATGAACTATTCCGACTAAACTGTCAAATTTTTCACAGTGGTGAAATGGAAACAAAAGGATCATTTCCAGCCAGGTCATAAATCACAGAAATACAAAACCCCACAGACCAATCAATCTCCGATTCACAAGAGGGCACATACCAACCAATCACAGAAGTACAAAACCCCAATAGTCCAATCAATCTCCGATTTACAGTAGGGTTACAAACCAACCAATCACAGAAGTACAAAACCCCACAGACCAATCAATCTCCGATTCACAAGAGGGTCACATACCAACCAGTCACAGAAGAACAAAATCCCACAGACCAATCAATCTCCGATTCACAAGAGGGTTACAAACCAAACAAACACAGAAGTACAAAACCCCACAGACCAATCAATCTCCGATTCACAAGAGGGTCACATACCAACCAGTCACAGAAGAACAAAATCCCATAGACCAATCAATCTCCGATTCACAAGAGGGTCACATACCAACCGGTCACAGAAGAACAACATCACACAGACCAATCAATCTCCGATTTACAAGAGGGTTACATACCAGCCAATCACCGAAGTGCAAAACCCCACGGAGCAATCAATCTCCGATTGACAAGAATGATGATAAATTTACCACACCGCAGTTTGTGACAAGGTGAAATCACATCATCGGAATCGAGGTGTGAATACTAGCGGTATCAGCAATCCTGATTTTAGATTACTGGAAAAGAGCAATATTGTTCGATTCACCATGTTCAACTTCAAGGGCTGTTGAGACAAAGATCGATAGATCTTGATTGTCGGACATTCCGAGAGGCCGAAGAAACGGTTCCACAGAATGAAGGATCGAGCTAATTCTTAAAGAATGTTGCTTCAAACGTCAATCATTAATCATTTTCGCCACCTTCATAAACAGCATTTGTGTTATTGTGACCTGACCATGGAATATCGCACGACGCAGAAAATAAATGGCCTGTTCCTTGGCAGAGATGTTCGAAGTGGTAACAGTTCACCAGCTGCGGCGGTACCAATTTATAGTACCCGTAGTAAGTTGGTGTTTTCGGATACACCAACAGGGGTAACCAACTACTGAAGTCCACTGACCAACTGTTACGTCATGATGTGATAATCTCCACGAACGTGGTCGCTGTCCCACAACGGTGTCCGGGACCTCTTCTCACAAGTTGTTCTAGTCTGGCAAAGGTAGTAGTAGTAGTAGTAGTAGTAGTAGTAGTAGTAGTAGTAGTAGTAGTAGTAGTAGTAGTAGTAGTTGCGGTGCTAGCGGTAGCAGTCACCTTAGTAACAGGACTGGCAATAGATTAACACCGAGTCCCTGTGTATATAGTTATGATTGTAACAACTAAACCCAATTAAATTGAAAAGGAGCGCATGGGAAACCAGACATTCAGAACTTAAGGAAATCTAACTTGCTTTTCTTAGGGCCTTGGTATTGCAGGGAGTGCTAGGCAGTAGGGGGCATAATGTGGTTCAGGACTGTTCAGACTCTGTATTGTAATGTAAATATCAACTGTATATAGAGTATTTACAGTAAGTAATTAAAATTGTCGGGCTGGTACATATAACCTAACACTGTATTGTTTAAATGATGTATGCAATATTCAAGATAATTGTCGTACTTTGGAACTATCAGATATTGCATATATGGCATTGTGAAGTTGTACATTGTATTTAATTCATCCTGTCAAGTTGGTGCACGTGGTCTGGTATGGTGACAAGCAAGAAGGCTTTGTTGGAACAGAGTGAGAGTGGCATCGCGTATCACGCTTAAAGAAGCCTTTGTGAATGAGTGCTTGCGTTTCATCAGAGAGATTTTATTCAGAGAGGGAATATGTGTGTGTGTGTGGGGGGGGGGGGGGGGGGGAGAATGATTGTGTGTGTCTGTCTTCATGCTAGTGACCCCACCCGTATTATGAGGTTCAGTTACTGTCTGTCTCTCGTCATGTTTAGCATACTCGCCCCTATCATCTGGTTCAGTTATTGTATGTCTATCTTCGTGCTCAGCATACTCGCCCCTATCATCTGGTTCACTTAATGTGTGTCTTTCTTTATTTTCAGTGAACTCGCCCCTATCATCAGGTTGAGTTAATGTGTGTCTCTCGTCATGTTCAGCATACTCGCCCCTATCATCAGGTTGAGTTAATGTGTGTCTATCTTCATGTTCAGCATACTCGCCCCTTATCATCTGGTTCAGTTAATGTCTGTCTATCTTCATGTTCAGGATACTCGCCCCTATCATCAGGATGAGTTAATGTGTGTCTGTCGTCATGTTCAGTCAGTGTGTTTGGTGTAAATGATGCATGCGTGAAGTTTGACATGAAAGTCAACATCGGCCCATATCCCATACACTGAGGTTCAAAACAACTTCATTTAAACAAACTTTAATAGATATACGATAGCCACTGTTTTCTAATTTCACGCAACACTGGCCACACACAGCTGACATTCCCACCATCATCACAGCCCGACCAACGTCCTCTGAGACGACAGCCTCTACACAATACAAATTACCCTGACTTGCAGAACGCTGACATTTGGTGACCGAACGCAACACAGAAAAATGTTTATTAGCGCTATATTATCGGGAGCTGTCGCTGCAACCTAGTGTGACTCGTTTTGTATGTGCTGTAGTGTTCTACTATGACAGTGAATTTGATCAAGATTTGTGGGGAAAAATAGTCAATACCAGTTGACCTGATTTGCAACTGTTTCTGTGAACACTGCTGTGTTGTGGGGGCGCGGGGTACAGTCAGATGACGCAGACAGAGGGGCCGGCATGATAGTATCGTAGGTTTTATGTGATTGTCCCATAACCTGTGAGCCTTCAGTAGCTTTCAGTTGCCCGGAGTGTTTTGGTCCATCCTCGTGGTGCTACAGGTTAGATAGCTACTGTGTGTGGAGTATAGCAATTATCGTGTCAGTTACACATTACCGGGATGGAATAAATGCCACTCTCTCTGTCAAATGTAATGTTGCAATTATCATGTCAGTTTGAATTATACTAAGACGGCATTGGCGAGATAAATGATGGTGCCTCTGTCAAATGTTATGGTACAAATACCATGCCAGTTTAAATGTTAGTAAGGAAGAACAGGCGATAGTAATGTCGCTGTCCCTATCAAGGACTTATGTTTCTAAAATCGTTAAATACTTCCAAAATACTAAAAGGTGTAACAGTGAATGCAATAAATCCGATGTTGTTGTCTCTATCAAGGACTAATATCCCTCTCGGAATACCGTTTGTAAAAATCTTTAGATACCTAAAAATGTTGACATGTGACACTGTTTGAATGCAACGATAGCGCTGTTAGAATGCTAATGGAACATTTAATTAAAAAAAATAAATCAATACCAACCTACTACAAATGAATATATACTTCGACCATACAAACTGAAGTGTGACATGCACAAGCATTCCCAATATCCACTGATGGCTACATTCAGCACCCATATTACTTTCAGCTGAGGTCTACAACGCTTTCAGTTTCCTCTCCCTAACTTGATTCTCTAAGATTCTGCAATAAATATCGAGTAATATCGGCCTGTCTGGTGTGTAATGGTCGCCAGAGATATACACTTGGCTATAAGGCAATAGCCGCCGAGATTTCTACCACTGTCTCATGAGCTTCCGAACTCCTCTCCTAAACAACGTCAGTTTCTAATGGTTCTGCTGACGTTGGAAGACACCGGACATCGACCATGTGACGGTTGTTGTTGGTGATTCTCTTTAGCGCACTCTTTCTGATAGTGTTAATAAAGATGATACCACTGAGAAAGCTAATAACGGCAACGTTTGCGTGAAGTGACACATTCATCTATGTATAGTATCCTTTCAGCTAAATGAGCTGCGAATACATGAGCTGTGTTGTCTCCCTTAGGCCTGCAGAGGATCTGCCGATGCTGGGTCAGATATCAAGATTTCTCACTGTAAAAGGCTTGGTATTACTGCGCGTTCCACATATAACGGACACCCTGTGATATAACTGAAACTCTACTGACAGCGACTTTAAAGAAATCTCTTTCGGTATGGAATATTAAGTGTATGTAGGTAGTGAGAGAGTTGAAGGTTTACATCGAATCGGCATTGTTTCAGGTTGGTAAAGTTCTCCACTTTTATATCGAACCCTCATGTTAGTCGCAGATTAACCAGTTAGTAATACGCATTTCGACTGAAATAGTTAGCATGTGGGCGAGACAAAAACAGTTCATTAAAAACATGCTCGTTATAAACGAAGTTTACTGTAGTCTTTAAATGCAATACACAGTTGTCCCATATACTAATATTTGATAGGATATATAAAAAAATATTACTGCCCTAAATGAAATATACCCTAAGGGCTGACCGCAACAACTATCGACATCGTTTGGTGGACTTGAGCACGCTGATTCTTATCGTCAATCCTCAACATGGGCCATGCGATCACTGGGTACAGCCCTGACTGAGAGCTATGAGGCGAGCTAATACTATTCGTTCTGTTGATTACGTTACGCCAGTGTGAGCGGTCAAATAAGCTTGGACAGACTATCAGCACGAACCATTAAGTATTCCTAGCTAGAGAGACTTTATAGAACATTTCTACGATCGGTTAGGGCTCTTAAAGTGAAGCAGTCAATTCCCTGTTGTTTTTTACCCTCTGTAATTTGCTTTCCTCCTACTGTCAATTACGTCTAGCCCACATTTGGTAACGCCTATTAATTACGTCGTTCTATGACAGTAACACATACACTACGGTGATGAATTTCATATTGTACCTCTTGGTGCGTGACTTCCTCGCATGCACACCAGACGTTGAAACATTGAGCAATTACTTTCAACCAAGTCCCATGCTATGGATGGGTGAAATCACAGCCAAAACACGTAGCTTCCCAACTCTCGTTAATACTTCTTGTCAATCGCGAACCAGCGACCACCCAAACACCAGGGGCAATGTTATTTCCAAACACATGACGCCCACAAAGCCAGACGCACTGACATAACCGCTGCTTTTTGTCGTGCTCTGCCGCTCTAGGTGATGTCTCTACTATCAGGATAAAATAACAAGAAGTAAACGGTAAATAAAATAAGACTATCACAAATAAACAGTTACCCATCCCTTTAAGCTACGACTTGTATTTATACACAAAAATCTCTTGGACTAGTGTAAGGACTAATTGGGTGGGCCGGGTTATTTGGTAGTGACAGTGTGGATGAGGCGGGGACTTCATTGTTTGGTGGTCCAATAGTTCCAGGTAGTAAGCAACGTCTGATGGCGGGGGTGTCGGTGTAGGGCTGATAAGGACATGAATCTCTCGAGTCTGGATTATATTAACGCACATCTGCCATGAAAGCATGGTAGAAAAAATAAAGGAAAGCTGAAGAAAGGCAGGCGGTTATTGATGTGGCAGTGAGTGGGAGGATATCCTCTCTGTTCCACATCTTGGCTTATGCAGTCCAGTCTGACTGTGGGCGACGTGTTTTGCAAAAAACGCTGTTTTTCAGCTATAACCGTTCTTGTTGATAGAGCTCATGCTCGAATCATGCATTTAACAACAGTTCAATCACACTAGACCTCTGCATTCAGTTTTCAGTTGTGTGTTTGTTCTTCAAATGACTCATCGTGACGCTCGCAATTTAGTGCTTGAAGTCACGACAGGTGACTGACTATCTCCGGTAACCGATTGTGGGAACGGCAACTAATCAGTTGTGAGGACGGCAACTATCTGATTGAGAGGACGATATCTGATTGTGACGTCGGCAACTGTCTGTGACGATGACCACTGTCTGTGACGACGGAAGCTTTGGTAACGTATTGTGGGAACGGCAACTGACTGATGTGAGGACGGCCACTGGCTGATGTGAGGACGGCAACTAACTAATTGTACTGATTGTGACGACGACAACTGTCTGACTGTGACGACGGCAACTGTCTGACTGTGTCGACGGTAACTGACTGGCTGTGATGGCGGTAACTAACTGACTGACGACTACATCCTCATGTTCATTATGAGTATGATTCATGATTCCATTGTTTATGAGGAAAAGGACGCAATGACTCCATTTGGCTTCAGCGCAGGTCAGAAACAGAAACACTTCCCTCAAGTATGTATACTTATTTTACCCTTCCACTTCCCGACATTCACAAGGGAAATCGTCTGTCTCCGTCTATTTTAATAGAGAAAACGATTTTCGGTCGTGTCAAAATGAATCACCTACTTACTGAAGTAATTTCGGAACCATCCTGAGAATACATAATTGTGGCCTATATGTTCCTGCGAAATGCATCCTAAATGTACTTAGAACTACACTGTACACGTCCAAAGAGGCCACACTCAGATCGTGACATGGCGTCGCTGACCCTCCCTTTTTCCATCGTATACCCAAACCGACAGAACAGGAATGGCTATACTCATTCTCTCACTACTTTTTTTTATGTTGATAACCTTCTGTTCTTCCCCCTCCATCCCGATGGAAACATGGAAACATAGAGATTACTTGCAGAGTGGACACATCCCCTTCGATGTCCTTCATGCGACTATTGAAGACTTGCATGGAACGTCGATAAGCTGTAATACAATATGGCGGCACATCCCGACGCATGACGTGTTGTGTAAGACTTGCAATTTGACGCCCTTGATCCAGTAACCACTCCCCTCCCCGGTCTGTTTATTTCTCTGATTCCCTCAGAGATGGCTTTTATTCATAACAGGCGCTTATATGAAGCTGCGCATACCCCAAGTCCGACCTTCTAGAATAGCGGCTATTACCAAGATGATGTGGTCCTCAGACTGCATGCATTTCTTTCCAACGTTTATTCATGCCCCTCCCTCATTTCTGATAAGAGGTGGCGAGTTCTTGATCTTTGATTGTTTTGTGAATCCTCGGCTTTCGACATGAAACTTCAGATGAATAATGCATTTCAGTTAACTGTCGCCCCTGATGGTTAGTGGGAAACGGATTTTCAACGGTATCGCGAAGGACTTCCTCGTATGTAATCGAATACATCGTAACTGATTATCTTCATGCTGCGAAAAAAGATTAATGTGATAATTTTCATCAACCTCTCTGTTTTCCGATCGTGCAAAGAAACTGTGTAAATGGACCCCGTACTTAATCACAAACATCGTTATTCTGAACACAAAGGTTTGCGACATTTTTTGTGCTTTTCTTTAATAGCCACGACCCACTCCTATATCAATAAGAGTTCAGGAAATGCAGAGATCAACGTCACGTGATGTCGGCATTCTTCCTCCCCAGACGCAGCCTGTACAATAGTATTTTCCCATTCCTTTACCGGAACCTACTTACTTAACTTAATTCTGTACCAAAACGAAATATGAGTCATTTGATGCAAGGTCCCACCCGTGGGCGACATTAAATTCACTGCACCCTTTCGACAACGTGACCTACGAGAACTGAAGCGGCGACATGAAAAACGAAAATTAAACAACATTCAGGTGTGGTTTGAAGGTGTAGAGGTGTGACTGGATCATGTTGGACCATGTGATGTTTTTGCACTGGATGGGAACAGACCACCAAGAATAAAGGTAATGAAAAACATCATTCTCCCGGCTGAAAATAATTTCAAGACATCCTTAAATTTTCAAGGCCGTTTACGTGCGGGTACAGCTTTGATTAGAGCCCCAGGCCGGCTGCGATGTCACAATGTCTACTAATATATATGCTGATTCATACATACATATCAACATATGTATATTAAAACACAGCGGAATTGTTCCGACGGCGAACGTGTAATACCATCCTCGATACGGGCGACAGCCGGTGTCCGTTACTTACACCGATCGTAAATCATTATTACATATATGCATGTTCCTGGGACAATACAGGGAAGTATCGGCTCACGTGTTTCAAGTACGCTCGCCTGGTGTGTGTCAAACACAGCATAAAACTTCAGGCGTAAGGTGTGGTATATTTGTCGCAACACTTCGAGTGTTGGTAGTCCTTTATGGCGCTGGCTTCGACTGATACACACATCCCATAAGACACTGACATTTCCTCTCGTGGTCCTGGTTACCTAGGGGTGCCAAATGAGTCCTACTGAACACCTTTAATTCACTGGCTGAGGAGTACAAGCACTGCATACAGTAGGCGAGAGCTCTACGTCAGAATTGTACTTAAACAAAAGTTGGCGAATTTGTGTCGACAGATTGTTCTGATAAAACGAGACAATAGCTAGAGAGGGATTGGTCTAGTGGTAAAAATGTATGCTCACCTTGTGGAAAATCCGGGTTCTATTCCACACGTGGGAAAGGTATGGACTATTTTCTCCGCGCAATGGCTTGAATATTGATGGAATTGACGGACTACCTCATCACAGCAGCGTTCGAAATAACAACCGGCCCGGCGGCCCACCGCAGGTTGTTATTGTATCAGGCCGGCAGTTTCAAATGTTTGCAGGTCCTTGTGACCTTCAGTAAATTATGTGTCCTTTTATCAGCTGGAATCTTGTCCCTGTTTTTTGTGGGTTTTTTCGTAATAACGTTCGGGTAACATCCATGATCCTTCATGTTACGATAACTTACAGTTTCACTTCCCGGTATTTCAGCGCTTTGCGCGTAGGAATGTCAACACCAGTCTAACAAATAAAACGTCACTGGGCGCCATTCGATTTTATAGAAGCAGTGTAAAGCGGTGTACAGTATAGTCTGTTCTGTGTTATTGGTTTGACCTTAACAAAACAGACCTGCAGATTTCATTCAGGGCCTGTAGATTTTAAAACCTGCAGGTGGAAGCAGGCCTTGAAGGCGAACTAGCAAAATAAAGTATTGCAAACGCTGCATCACACTGGCAGAGGGTGGGGTACGATCCACACCCCTCACTGCAACCCTCAGTCGTTCTTGGAGACCATATCCGCTGCGGAACAGCTACCCTTTCTCACTCTCACCATGACACAAACCACATTCCCTAAAGGTCATATTTGACCACAGTGACAAGGATGGTGGAGCTTGTAAAATTCAGTCCTTACTGCATGCCGAGTGATATTACCGCTACTGTTCGATAAATAATAAAGACGCTCAAGCTCACGTCGAGATTCAAATCCGATGCAATATATTTTTCGTGAACGAAAGGAATCGTAGTCGATAAAATGTTTTTCAACTTCCTTGGAGTGTTTTCGGTTGATAAAAGCATGACATTGATGTATTGTTAACAAGCAATGTCCACCGCCTCGAGAAAATCAAATATTTCAAAATCTCCATGGAAGCAGCGTCAGTCTCCTGATTCTCTAGCAGATAATCTAGTCCCACACAGCTATCCTTTTTATTTAACAACGCTTTGGTAGTAATGTAAAAATCGCTGAAAATTATGCGAGAATGAGACAGCAAAGGAGAATGTCAAACCAAGTAGCTGACTTGTCTAGTGCTATAGGCTTGGCTACACCCCTCCAGCTGACTAGCCCCCAGTCTATGGCCCATACTTGTGAACGTCCGGCGATCTGTAACTAATGTCCCTTGACTACTGTGACCTTTGAACTATTTATTAGCTTGAATTACGATCTACCACGTATATGGCACCGTTGTGGTTCCAGGTGAAAACATGAGTACTCATTGAGTGAGTGACTTTAGATTTACGCCTCTTTTAGCAATGTTCCAGCAATATCGTGGCTAGGGACACCAGAAATAGGCTTCACACATTGAACCTATGTGGGGAAGGGCCCCCTGCAACCAATGCTGGCCGACATTTTAGGGGCGTCAAAACGGACCAAGTAGTGCAGCTCTATTACCCATTCTTCTTGTACAATGAGACAAACAGGATCATGCTCAGGTTCGCTGGTTTAGTTGATGCACTTAATGCATGTCGAATTGCGTATTTCAATGTCAGTGTTCATGGTGTCAACCACTGGTTCAGACATGCTAGGTTTCGGGCCGCCGTTGCCTCGTATGGCACTGACAAGAAACAAATACACAGTTGTACACAATTATGACTGGTCAATCACACCACGACTGTTTCAATTCAGTTCAGGAATACGACAGCAGCGGTACACTTGATGTTGATTGTTACGATAACACTTTTCACTACGGAAAATTTAATTCTCACTCTGTAGCTAATGTAATTAATTGAGAGGAACGAGTCTAATGCAGTTGGACCGTTCTGGATGTTAACAGGGATCAGCTTGCATGGATTAAACATCCACCACGATGTCCCGGACTTGCCACCATTTCCAGAAATCTCCACCGGAAGAGCTGTCTGATAACCGATCATTAAAGTCAGCACATCTCGAGATACCTGATAATGAGCATGCTTTACGGATATGTGATATCAGTTTACTCAACATCATATGTTTTAGTGCAAGATGCACAGCCTCTATATAACTTACACCCTATTTAGTCGTGTTGGTCCTGGTAAACGAACAGTGTCTGAGAGCACCAATCCTGCTGGAGTAATAAGCGATAATATTTTGTATGAGATAAGAAGAAGTCCATAAATATACGGTTGTACATGTGGTGAAACTGTCCTGAAACAGCTTGAGGAGTCGTTGAGAAGACGAGAATAGACGGAACTGCCGAAACAGAACCCTTCATGGAACCAAAGCAAAACATGGCTGAGGATACTGACGTTAGATACTGACGTTAGAGATGAGGACACTGACGTTAGATACTGACGTTAGAGATGAGGACACTGACGTTAGAGATGAGGACACTGACGTTAGATACTGACGTTAGAGATGAGGACACTGACGTTAGAGATGAGGACACTGACGTTAGATACTGACGTTTGAGATGAGGACACTGACGTTAGCGATTACAATATTGAGCCTAGAGGAACTATAGGTTGAAAACACTTACTAGAGGTAGATAAACACGTTTTCGTTTCGAGTGATAAGACGTTATAGGTCTAATACTTGCTGTCGCACAAGGGGAGTTTGGTGCAGTTTAGTAAGTGTGTTTTCTGTTAACCTGTTGCTTAGCATAACATCACTCACTAACACGACTGTTACTCAGGTCAGAGGTGTGTTCACTTATCACTGCTGTATAACTCTATTCAGCGCGATACCAAACATAAACAACAAAGCACAAAAATGTCATATCTCAAATGCCAAACGACAGGGTCAACTATGTACAGCTTGTTATTTCATCAATCGGATAACTGAGAATACTATAAAAGGACAACGCCCTTTCATACTGAGGAGTCGTGAAAAGCAGGGTTGAGTCCGACTAAGCCATTAGCTCGTGTGCATGAATCACTGTCAAGCTGAAGTGATGCACGTGATTGCGAAGAGAGTATTCGGCTTCACAAATGAGTCTAGAATATCTGGCACTTCTTGAAGGTATTGAACAAGACTGGCATTCGGTTGTAGATAATAGCTCACGCTATGATTCCTATAGCATGTTTAAAACCCTACCCCAACCCGCAAAGTACCTACCACACTTAACATCCAAAAAGTTGAGAAATTCATTAATACGATTTAGATTGGGAGTAGCAAACGTTATGATTAATGAAGGAAGATGTGTGTCCATGGACAAATATGGAAGATTTTGCCCTTTATGCACATTATCTACTGAAAACGAAATCCATTTTTTATTTTTTCTGTCCATCTTACATAGATTTACGAAAACAATATGTTCCTGAATGTTACCTCTCCAAGTCACCTACTGTAACATTTAAACAAAGTCTGTCTACTTATGATAACTGCATCAACTTGAAACTATCACAATACATTGACAATGCAATGTCTACGGGTGATATTCTGTTAACATCATGTGTGTATTCAAGCTGTATGTGATAGTATAATGCATGTAACTCCAATGTATATGGACCGGGGGCCTGAAATACAATAAACATCTTTGACGTCAATGCCCCTGCTCTGAATTGAGGCATTACTTTGAGCTCCGACTTGTGTTTTATATTTTTCATCCACATTTTTGAAAATAAGATTACTTCTGATAGTTGAGACTAGTGTTGTCTAATGTCCAATCACTCACTCCCAGACCTTGTCCCCTCCCCCCACTCCCTCCACCGAGAGACATCTACCCCAGGCAGTACATACATTCCCAAAACATTTCTCTGCGGGGCCTCTGGTCTCACGGTCATCACACTCTCGGCACACAGTGGGTCTCCGTTGTGCTACTCATTTAAGAATAGAATCTACATCAAAAGTGGAGTTATTTGTTTTTCTGAACGTATACGGGCGACGAGTGTCAGCCAGCAGGGTGTTGGGGTGTGCCGGGATACATGAGACAGTTCCAACATCTTGTATACACTACCCGGCGATGTGTGTAACATATGCCTAGTCAGATGGTCGAGCTGAAGTGTCAGTAATCAGTTGATGACGGCATATTTGTTGATCCTGTCGGTCATACAGATAAATACAGAGGCCAGATCAGCTGACAGTAAATTATGATAATATTAGAGGTACCACTGCCTATATATTAGTCGAGGTAGTAATGCCATAGTTAATATAAGATCATCCTAATAGACGTATTACGTTCTCAGTAAAGATGAGATCATCCTAATAGAGGTAATTAAGTTAAGATGAAATCTTCATAGACATATTGCTGCTTTAATAATAAGAGCGTCTCAGTAGAGACTAAATCTTCTTAGTACATGAACTACTGCTTTAGTCAAGATAATATCATGTTAGTGGATGTACTGCTTTCTTATAATTATATGCCGTTGAATCAAGTTAAATAAACGACTGATATAGTCAAAGAAGCTATTTTGGTTTGATCCATCCATCTTAGTAAGGTAACGGTTATCTTAGTATTTGTCATATGTGTACATGTGATTGTCGTGTCGAGGTCCACTGGAACAGCGGTCACGCGTACGTCTGCTCTGCCAGCATGCATGCCCTGTCCCGTGGACACGCAATGACATCAGGCTGTATTGATTGGGGAATACATATTGATTGTCGCATAGCAAACTTTCAATGCGCCATCAGGATATGTTATAGCACCTCACCCAGTGTGGGACAAAGGCAGAATGTCAATTTATAATGAATACATGCCTGACCCAAATGCATGAAAACTAATTTGATTTGCATCGTTACATTCTGCACGGAAATACAGCCATCAACGGCCGATCAGGTGAGAGACATTTCTCGCCACCTAGTACTTCGGATCCTGGTTTGTATCCCTATTGATGAACGCTGACCCGCCACCGCTCCGTGTGCGTCGTCTTCAACAAGCCTGGGATGAACTTGGGTGTAAAGGAGGTCTTTCCTGTCCCAATCCCAAAAGTGACCTTGTACTTCAACCACGTTTTTAAATATGTTTGGTTCCTGTAACTAATTTCCCAGCGTTTGAATGTGGTGAAGCTAATTCTGATACCACACTTACGTCGACATCTAATATACCCCGACCAAAAGTCTGTTTTACAACCCTAACATTGTACTTCACCTGCGTCCTGTGTGAATATACTTATGATGGCGTCTTGAAGTCATAAAATTACAATGTTGAATACGGTATACGATATAACCCTAAATGAACTATGCGAGTGCATATCATTATCTCAAGAAATGGACATATAATTATCCGTGTGTAATTATGTCTACCACCCTTTAGATATAAAATGTTCGCCGATGTGAGCGAGTCAGTTTAGTTTTACGCCGCACTAGGCGATATTCTAAATATAGGGTTTGACAATCTGAACCTGCCACAAGGCACTGGATATATCATTACTTCATAAAATGAAGGAATATTTAAGGCACAGTCCACATTCTTGTCTCCCAATCCTGCTTACTTTATGTCAGTAGATGTATTTCATGAATAATAATAATTAAAAGCAACAACAAACATTTGATAGCATGTCGGTTGCTCTGATCCAAAGGAACCGGATGCCTCAATCGGGTCCCAAACTATAATAACTGCGCACTTACGATAAAACCAAGTGCATTCTGCTTCCAATATTCTCATAAGGACATTAATAACGACATAAGGGCTGAAATCCTATGTGCATCATTACCAAAAAGCCAAGAAGCAGTCAATTTGTCGACCTAAAGATAACACACTTTCACCCGAGGACTGCATACGGGGCCTGGTGATGAACGCCATCTGTTGGAAGTTTATACTTGGATGTACGTATAATGGAACATAAATACACACACTTTGATAATCAACATTTGGTGTTGAAGGAGGAATCACTCTGGTTTTACTGTTGGCATAACACACTGAAATGTACAGTTCCTCATGAATTCTCATTCAAAGAGACCAGCCCAGGGGAAGCTGCGTACCAAATTGTTGCGCATGGAAGGACGGAAACCAGTTGTGAATGTTACTTCCCGTATTGCTACACTTGTGGTTTACGTGCGTTCAGCCTACACAAGCAGAAAAAAAGACATGTACGTATTGTATCCCAAGGGATGCACAATAATATTCTTTGTAATAAGTGAGTATAGTTTTACACACCTTCAGGAAAATTCCAGCAATATCACGGCAGAAGACACTAGAGGTGAGCTTCACACATTGTACCCATGTGGGGAATCGAAACCGGGACTTGGGCGTGACGAGCGAACGCTTAACCACTATTCGTTGTTACAGATTCTTGACTAGAAGGAATGTGATCCTGTTACTAAATCTTCAGTACATTACACACTAGTACACCTTAATATTTCATACAACCCCTGTATTTCCTGCAAGGACCCTTGAAACTCGTAACTGGGCGTTGTCTGGACGCCCACTTATGAAGTGCAAGGTGACACCTTAACCATCATTTGAAAGATCCGGTGCATGAAGAGACCAAACGTAACCATGACTGCATGAGACAACGGACTTGTCAAAACCAAATAACGCATCCAATATATATTCACAGCTAACTTCAAGTGGATAACGGTGGCACAAATATCGAAGTCACAAGATAAGTGGGCGATCAAGTCCCTCACAACGGGTGATGACGTCAGTCTGAGAACGCCTACTGTCATCACAAAATGCAATGGAGATTACCGCGACGGTTTTGTTCTTTGGATAGAGGCTGTCAAACCATTTTGAAAATGTCATTCAAAACACCATTTTTCTATTTTGGCACAAACTTGATTGTGATGAAAAACACGTTCGATGTTTACTTGTAGATTAAAGAGAATATGTCCAAAAATGATACTTAGAACATATTCTGTTTCTCAAATAGATTGCGAACCCCTGAAGCGATGTGGGTCTGAGACTCTGAGACTAACTGATCATAGCTAGCAGGGGATTGGTGCTGACAAACGGTCTGACAGGGAGCTGCAGTGCATTTGACGGCCAGACCACGTTTGTCCAGCTAATTATGGCACGGGCTCGACACATATGGATTACTCTTTCAAAGTCTGGTTAATTTAAAGCCGCAGCCAGGTTGCCACGGTGTCCAACTTTGGGTTGTCCAGGACATGAAAAAGGCAGTTTAAACCTGTATCACAGTTTAAACCCTCACACAAATACGTCACCTTACGTGAGGGTTATACCATGTGACACCACGTGCACTTTCTGTAAAGTCAGAGAAGTTAGGAATTTTCTGCAGATATATGACCTGTGGTTGATGGTAATGCGCGATAAGCACTGTGATGGCTGGATTGTTAAACCATAACTATTATGACCTAACACAGGGTTTTATTCCGTTGGTGCGCCCATCTTAAGACGAAGAACTAGACTCGGAAATAAATATATATGAAACCTGAAATCTGAACCTGTGGAAGCCAGACTTGTCACATTTCTGGACATGCGTGGGCGTTCTTGGAAATGTTCGAGACAGGGTCTGTATGACAGTCTAGTTCCTGTTTAACACAAAGGGGCCTCAAACCCGTTACACGAACGTAACTCAGGTACGGTTATCAGATTAATGAGGGAACGACGCTGGGCACATACGTATTATACCACTTTACCTGTACCTTCATGTGTACCACCCAGGACCATGTTATGGTACTTAGAGGCCCAGAAACACTATGGTACAGTCAGACCTAGAAATATGAGAGGACTTGAATTTTTACCCAGGATATGGGTATATGATACGACACTTCACAGCGACATTCAAACGACTGGCCCCGTAGCTGTTCCAGGTTCATTTCAATAAATAGAAGATGTGACTTACTTGTGTCGCTTGCACGATCGTAATTCCCATGGAAGACCCACGTACACTCCCGGTAGTCACAGTAGGCCCACAGACCTCGGTGGGCGGGCTGGTGGTAAAGGTTGACATCGATATCCTTAATTTCCAGCCAGTATGGCGTGGCAAATGAAATTATGATACAAAGGTTAGTTACTACAAGTAAAATCAGTCCTAGGATGGCGCAGCATGTGGTCATCATGGCTGCGGCTGGTAGTTATATCCGGGTACTGATGTCAACCAAGAGGGACGTGCTTCCACGGTGGGACGTTTGGGTAGGTAAACCTTGGTATCCCAAGTGTAAATGTTTCGCTGAAAACGATGAAGGAGAAACGCATATAACTGACGATATGGAATGTATGATCGTTATATAGAATGGTACGTTCTCTGTGTATACGTACCACAATGCATTGGAATGAGGAAGTGCACAGAGCCTTGCTGCTGCATTTGAAGTATATATACAAATGTAAGAATCATTTCTGAACGATTGTATTAGCAGATACGACTTCAAATAAAATGAAAAATTACAACAGGATGGTGACAATTCTTTAAAATAAAGAGAAAAACAATCACACAAACACTAAGAGAAAGTCGTCAACTATAGACACACATACAATAACGGTAAAACCTGCTTCCACAAGTGAACGTTCATGAAATATATACAGAAACTCACACTTATGACACCGAAGGCGGGATACTGGCAAACGTGAAGATTCTCTCAAATATACACCAAAATGACTGATGTATGAAGCAGCCGGCTTGTAGATATCCAGGTTTGGCGCAACTAAACGCCAACCACACAGCAAACGTGCCTGAGACTGACGGACCACTACGCCGTTCTAGTTGCTGTCATAGGCTTCACGGAATCCTTGTAACTGCCAGCTCAGTAACCGAGCGATACCACTAATATTATCCTTGGGGGCTTCCCGCTAACGCACCGTACACTATGGTATTTGAGACAATTGCACACACTACTTGCAATCCCACCGCGGTACTATTGGCTCTTAATGGAGCGCCGTGAAGTTGTTATCGCGGAACGCCAAGAGAGTATTTCCGCTAGGAAAGCGTGCATCCACAGGGCCATGCACTAGTTCCCGCACTCCCAAGTAGGTCAGCGCGGCACTGTGGCGTTCCCACACGTCTGTCTTGCAGTCCCTGTCTTTTTAGCAATGGCGGCTCCTGAATCTGCTGAGAGTTAAGCTGACATGGATGCAATACTCTACGCAGCTCTCTTCTGCAAAATGGACCCTTTCCTAACCCCATCAAATAATGTAAACTGATCCGAGTGCACGCGCGGCAAAACATGTCACGTGACCCAGTGGCAGAGTCTCCCCTCGGCTTCCCTCACGGTACCTCCCAACTATTAATAGATCTGAATTTGGAACGATTCTAAGTGTTTAGTAAAGTTAAGATCAACTGGTTTTTCTGTTATAGAAGGCGCTATGGAGAGAGATATAAGTCGTTGGGCATTGTGTTTGGATGGAGTGGGAATGGGTCCGCGACACGCTACGACCTAACATGCATGTGTTTATGGAATGTTTATGACCCCAGTGCTGTCGCGGCGGTCGATATATTCTGACAGGAACGAAATGCGGGCGAGGCGACTTTCGTTTGGTCGGAAAACACATTCTGTAATTTCAGCATCTGAAAAATTGGACACGACCGCTTCTTAACGTGAGCGATGATTACATGAGCAAGCGATTTTACAGTTAGGTTCTAAACTTTGTATATTTTATGTACGTGCGAATGCGTTTTATTTCAAAACCTGTAATCATCATCAAACCCTGGCTACTAATTGCTGTTTAGGATAATAAACATATCAAAGTTTGTTCATTTCCATCCAAATATTCCGTAGCTGTCAGCTCCTACTCAATCATGCCTGAGAGTTAACGTTCAAGCAAATAGGTTTTCCCCATCTTCTGTACGGTTTCCACACAGTTGGAAGGTATGATACTTTCATGTAAAAGCTTAAATCTAATCCAAGAAGTCGTTAAACATATTCGCTGTGCCATCGCTTAAGAAAATACTGGATTGTGATCGGTTAATCAACGTTATTCAGAGGTGTATAATGACCTTATATAAGTCTGATTTTCCAACACTGTCTGTATTTTGTTTTCAAAATCTGAATAACGCAGCTCGGTTTTAAATCAAATTTAGAGCCGTTATAATTTCGTTATATACCTATGATTTTCCAACACACTACCTTTATCTCCAAAATATACACCATCTCCCAAATACCTGTTGCAACTTACTGGCTCAGTGACGGATATGAAAAATACCATTTTCCTTCGTTACGATAATTCCGTGTTGTATATAAATTGTCCGATGGCGACTTATGTATATGAAGAATACAGGAGGATGCTGTTGGAAGCACTTGCTTCAGGTATAGACTTCATTGTCGGGCTAGAGCTGTAGGAACAGGGATGTTGATGATGAGGAAGTTGTTGGTTTTATTTGACACTGTTGGTGAGTGATGCCATATGACGTTGACGACAGCGCTGGCTGTGTGGACTGCAAGGTATAGCTGTACAACGAATGTGTGTGGCGTAAGTGTCGTGTTGTGAAACATACAGAAAATCAACTATACTCTGAATGGTATTGCTACAACCAATTTATGGTTTAATTGGCCCTTGTAAAACGTGATAGACCTGTGATGGTTTAATGAGCTACGGATAACTTGGGTCGTATCACGTAACTGTCATTTACTCGTAAACAACGTGCAGCTTCTTGGTTGGTGGAGTTGTGCAAGGTATATAGCATTCCGCTCAGAAATCCACATGCTTTTTGTTTTTCTTCATTGCGTGTTTAAAGGGATTTATAATCTCTGTTAAACATAGGTTTTTCTTCTATGCGACCTACGTAGTATTATATCCAGATCGTGAGAAGGGACCACTTATCAGTAATATATTGTCTCGGTGAACCAATCAAATCTCAACAGTCTGACATAGAGGTGAGATGAGAACGAGCATCTTGCTTGTGATGTCTGTGCTGGCTTCCGGTGGTGGTTGTGGTTGCGGGATGATGGCGTTACTGTTATCACGGCATGCGAGGATGATGAATCGAGACTCGATGGTGGAAGAAAGTTGATAAGACGTTCATGGTGACGATATGATTGTCAAGATCACAGATGATTTCGTTTATATAATTAGTTTATGGTACTGTAAATAGATGTAGTATGGTATTGTTAGAGTGTGTTATATATTGTTGGGAGTTGTTGTTAGATTATGTTCGGTAATACTATGGGAACAGGGTTATGTTCAGGGAAGCGTGACCAGGTATGGCCAGAGAGCTGGGGTGTTAATTTGTAAACAATAGAGAGGTGTTGAGTAGCTTGGGTATGGGAGGTCAATATAAATAGTGAGGAAGGGTAGTAATCTGCACAGTCAGCCAGAATCACCACTGTGTTCACCTGTATGGGTTCAACTTTTGTATGGGATTGCATCTCACGCTGGCTGGCGTAAGTTTTTATTATCATTATTACTTTTGTATTTATTGATTGAGTAGATGTAGCAAGAAATTGTTTTACTGATGTAGTATTTCTAGATATATGTGCATATTGTAACACTATATAGCCACAAAGCCATTCAAAATTTGAATGTTATCGTTCCACAAAAACTGTTCCACTTTCAAATATGTAAATCGGAGTAAAGTACATGCATAAAGTATAAGACATTGACACATGTCTTACTGAGTAACTGTAGTTACTTATATTGTATTGTAGTGTCCCGGAACTGGCCGGTTATCCTTAAAGTAAGGAGAGGGGTATTATCTCCGCCTGTAAGGAGACAGACAAGAGTCTTCCCTGTTGTACAAGGAGCATGTATCTCCTAGTAATGTGAGATGTGGATGGCACAGCCATCAACCATTACACAGGCCCCTTAAACTCCGTGAGGGAAACCATCGCCTGGGTGTGAGGGATACCACACAAATACTATGACGTCACCAAGTGGAACCAAAGTGCACTGACATTCTGATTACATTGTAAAGAGAAAGTGTTCTCTCTGAGTGGCTAATTCCTTTATTGTTATTTAGTTCAATTGTTTAGTTTCTGATTGGGATTATATGTAATCATTATCTATATTAGTGAGGGTAGTAGGATTTTAGTGTAGTTAGTAGTAGTAGTAGTATTATTAGAACTTTAGCAATTTAAGTGGTAGACAGAACTGTATATGTAGCTAGGTTAGGTAATTAGATTAGTTAGTTGTATTTGCACCTGTAGAATTAGTTTAGTATAGGTATTGGGGTTACTTATATCTTAAGGGGAGGAATAAAGTTTTGCAAAACAAACTATTCTTCTGTTGTGGTTACTTTGGTATGTGACATTTTGGTGGCAGCGGTGGGATAATTAGATTATTTGTCACTATCAAAGGGAACCCTAGTTGTGTTCTGTAGCGCATTTGATGTAGCGTTGTTGATTGTATATCGCTGCAGAATCTTTGTGTCCATAAAGAAGGGTTAGAACATACGGCACCACTTCTGCGTCCTTGAGTGTATGATTTGGAATTCAAGGGTGGAGGGTGTATTGTGGTTATTGGTCAGTTAAGGCCATTGGTTCGTCGTGAACATTTTGAACATTGGGATATATGGGAAATCACCTCCGGTTTTATTCTTGGTAGGATCCCTATTTATTCCAGACAGTTTGACTTTTTGTGTACCCTGCTTTGCCCTCATACAGACAATTATGGACATTGACAAACTTATCAAACTGGGTCAGAGTTTAGGGTATGAGAAAGATGATTTGAGAGTGTTTGTGAAAGAGCAAATGGAGTTGGAGAATGAGAAAGAAAAGGACAGGCTCGAACGGGAGGAAAGAGCTAGGGAGCGGGAGATTAAAAAGTTAGAACTGGAGGAAAGAAAGGAGAAAGAAAGGTTAGAATGGGAACGAGAGAGAGAACGATTAGAATTGGAGAAAGAAAAGTGTAAAATACAGTCAAATGAAAGAATAGAACTAGCCAAGTTAGAAAAGAGTGCGGCAGGAAATCAAGAAGGGCAGGTAGGAGAGAATAGATCGGCAGCCATTCCCAAGATGCCTAAAATGCCTCCATTTGACGACCACAATGACAATATTGATGCATATCTGCAAAGGTTTGAACGTGTAGCTACAGCGCAAGGCTGGGACCCGTCCCATTGGGCAGCTTACCTGTGTACTCTGCTGAAAGGTAAGGCTTTAGAAGTATACTCCCGGTTAAATGCCTTTGAGGCTGAAAATTACAATGCAGTTAAAACTGCATTACTTAAACGCTATGAAATGACTGAGGATGGATTCCATCAGAAATTTAGGACTGCTAAAACTGAAACAGGTGAGATTTTCACACAATTTGTAGTTAGAATTGAGAACTATTTCAACAGATGGATTGAACTAAGTGGTACACAAAAGACGTTCGAAGGTGTGAGAGATTTGCTGCTGCGTGAACAGATTTTGAATGTGACTGGAAGGGATCTGGGTATATTCTTGAGAGAGAGAAAGCCAAAAGACGCGATGGAAATGGCTAGACTAGCAGAGCAATTTATAGAAGCTAGAGGTACGAGTCATGGAAGATACAATAGACCAGTTATTCCAGGTCAAACTGACAAGCAGGTTTCCAAAGGGAAAATAGTCGAGGGTAGCGCATCAGGTAAACATGGTACTTGTTCCAAACAATTTGTTCCTATTAAGGAAAGGACATGTTACAACTGCAATCAAACTGGGCATTTGGCAGCACAGTGCAAGAAACCCAAGTTGAAAGTGGCAAGTATCCAGGTGAGTGAAGACAACACAAACATGTCTCTAATACATCCAGATAACACAAAAGTAGAGCCCTGCATACATGAAGTTCTAGATGGTGATGCAGCAACTTCAGAGGAGGTTACTAAAGCAGATGTAGCCTCAGGGAGTGTGCTTACCAAAGATCACCGCATGCCATTTTATCAGGGAAAGGTAAACGACACTCCAGTAGATGTGCTTAGAGACACGGGATGTAACGGTGTAATAGTGAGGAGGTCAATGGTAAAAGATGCATGTTTGACTTCAGAAACACAATCTTGTAAATTAGCAGATAGCAGGATCTTGACACTTCCGGTAGCATGGATTACTGTAAATACGCCCTTTTACACGGGTATGGTGAGAGCAGCATGTATGGACACACCAATCTGTGACTTAATATTAGGCAATATTCCCGGAGTTAGAGAACCAGGAGATCCAGACTTGATGTGGGATAAGCAGGACATTAAAACAGTAGGTGCTGTAGAGACAAGGAGCCAGAGAAGAGTACGCCAAGTAGGCATGGAACCCTTGAAGACATTGGAACCTGTTGGGTTGACACTGAGTCGAGGTGAGTTCGTATCCCTACAACATCAGGATTCAAGTCTGAACAAAATAAGAAAATTAGTGGAAGAAGGTAAGATTAGGGAGACCCGACATAGTACTTCCTCTTACTTTGTGGAGAATGATATGCTGTATAGGAAGCATACTTCCAATAAAATGGACAATGGTAAACAAGTTGTACAGGCAGTAGTACCGGTTGGATTGCGCACACAGGTAATGAAGGTATGTCATGAAGCACTGATGGGTGGACATCTTGGAATCAAGAAGACTCTAGATAGGGTAATCTCACAGTTTTATTGGCCAGGAGTAATTGGTGATGTCAGAAGACATGTTCAGTCTTGTGATATTTGTCAACGTACCATGCCGAAGGGAAAGGTAAGGAAAATACCACTGGGACAAATGCCATTAATTGAAGTGCCATTTGAGAGGGTAGCTGTTGATTTGATTGGTCCATTGTATCCTGTCACAGACAAGGGTAATAGGTACATACTGACGGTGGTTGATTATGCAACACGATACCCAGAAGCAGTAGCTTTACCCAGAGTAGAGACGGAATATGTTGCCGAAGCTCTGTTCGAGATATTCAGTAGGGTTGGTATCCCCAAGGAGATATTAACAGACATGGGAGCCCAGTTCACGTCAGGCGTGATGAAGGAGGTAAGTAGACTATTGTCCATACATCAGCTTACTACTTCCCCTTATCATCCAATGTGCAATGGCCTAGTGGAGAAGTTCAATGGAACCTTGAAGACGATGCTGAAACGGATGTGTGCAGAACGACCAAATGACTGGGACAGGTATGTACCTGCTTTGTTATTTGCTTACCGAGAGGTACCTCAAGAGAGTTTGGGTTTTGTCCCATTTGAACTCTTATATGGACGCACTGTGAGAGGACCAGTACAGATTCTGAGGGAAATCTGGACAAGAGATATACCAAATCCAGAGGTAAGAACCACATATGAGTATGTGCTAGATCTTCAAAACCGTCTTGAGGAGACTATTCACGTAGCACAGCAAGAACTTCAAAAGAAAGCATGTAAATACAAAAAGTTCTTTGATGTGAAGTCCAAGCCAAGAAAAATGAAGGTTGGTGATAAAGTATTAATTCTGTTGCCCACTGATTCAAACAAACTGTTGCTGCAGTGGAAAGGGCCATATGAAATACTGGATACCTTTGGCATTGGCAATTACAGAATACAGGTTGGTAACAAGATTAAAACCTATCATGCCAATCTACTGAAAAGGTACTTTGAGAGAGAGGAGGTCAAGGACACAGCTGTATGTGACGTCAGCATAGCTCAACTTGTGCATGTCAGTGCTGGTCTGGTGGATGTCAAGGCTGAAGAGGTGAGTATGTTAGACATAGCTTCACCTTCTTTAGTTTCTAAGGAAACGTATCAGGATGTAGACATTTCTGAAGATTTGACAGAGGAGCAACAAAATGATGTGAAGGAGCTCATAAGTGAATTCAAAGATGTACTGAGTGATTTACCAGGGAAGGTAGATTGTATGGAATATAAGATCAAGCTGACATGTAATGAGCCTATACGATCCAAGCCCTATCCACTTCCTCATCATATGAGAGATGTTGTAGCCAAGGAGATACAGCTAATGTTAGACATGGGGGTGATAGAACCTTCTCAGTCACCATATGCATCCCCCATTGTACTTGTGAAGAAGCCTGACTCGACTTACAGATTTTGTACCGATTTTCGCAAACTGAATCAGGTGACCGTATTTGATGCCGAACCAATTCCATTAGCTGATTCCATCTTTGCACGGTTACGGAACTGTAAATATCTTACCAAAATTGATGTAAGCAAAGCATATTGGCAGATTCCAATGGAAGAGAGTAGCAAAGAACTGACAGCATTTATAACTCCTGATGGATTATACCAATGGAAGGTGATGCCATTTGGAGTAGTTAATGCACCTGCAGTATTTTCCCGACTGATGAGACAAGTATTGCACAACATACCAAATACAGACAACTTCATAGACGACATCATAGAAGGAACTGAGAACTGGTCACACCACATGGTAAGTCTGAGAGCAATATTTACGAAGTTAAGACAATTCCATCTTACAGCTCGACCTTCAAAGGTAAAAGTGGGATATAAACATCTGGACTTTTTAGGGCACAAGGTGGGTAGTGGTCTAATTCGACCAGAAGGTAAGAATGTAGAAAAGATCCTAAATGTGGAGCGACCTCAAACCAAGAAACAAGTGAGAGCGTTGTTGGGACTGACCGGGTACTACCGGAAATTTATCCCAAACTATGCAGCCATAGCAGTTCCGCTAACTGATCTCACAAAGAAAGGAAAGCCAAACAAGGTAATATGGACAGAAAGCCAGGAATTAGCTTTCACTACGTTAAGAACCCATATGTCAAGTTTTCCTATCTTGAAACTACCCGACTTGAAGAAACCATTCTTGGTAAGAACAGACGCTTCTGACGTTGGAATCGGAGCTGTACTGCTACAAGAACAGGAAGGTGAGCGATTTCCAATATTGTTTGTGAGTCGGAAGTTAGTAGATCGTGAGAGAGCGTATTCTACAATAGAAAAAGAGTGTTTGGCTATTGTGTGGGCAATACAGAAGTTAGAAAGATATCTGTATGGGAGAGAATTTATTTTGGAGACTGACCATCAGCCCTTAATATGGATGACCAAGGCAAAAATGGCCAATGGACGAGTGATGAGGTGGGCCCTGACTTTGCAACCCTACAGATTTCTAATTCGTGCAATCAAAGGAAGTGAGAATGTTGGGGCTGATCTCTTGAGCCGGTGTTCACCCTAGTCATACTATGTGTATGGCAGTGTGTAAATAATGTACTCTCTGCATATCCAGATTATTTGTCAGCAGTTATTTCTTATGTATTACTGTGCTATTGTACATTTAGACAATTGTGTTTTATGATATTTATGCATTAAAACAAACTTAAATGTGATCTTGAGTGTAATATATAATTGTACTTGTGTACAATTACTTGAAGAGGGGAGTGATGTCAAGATCACAGATGATTTCGTTTATATAATTAGTTTATGGTACTGTAAATAGATGTAGTATGGTATTGTTAGAGTGTGTTATATATTGTTGGGAGTTGTTGTTAGATTATGTTCGGTAATACTATGGGAACAGGGTTATGTTCAGGGAAGCGTGACCAGGTATGGCCAGAGAGCTGGGGTGTTAATTTGTAAACAATAGAGAGGTGTTGAGTAGCTTGGGTATGGGAGGTCAATATAAATAGTGAGGAAGGGTAGTAATCTGCACAGTCAGCCAGAATCACCACTGTGTTCACCTGTATGGGTTCAACTTTTGTATGGGATTGCATCTCACGCTGGCTGGCGTAAGTTTTTATTATCATTATTACTTTTGTATTTATTGATTGAGTAGATGTAGCAAGAAATTGTTTTACTGATGTAGTATTTCTAGATATATGTGCATATTGTAACACTATATAGCCACAAAGCCATTCAAAATTTGAATGTTATCGTTCCACAAAAACTGTTCCACTTTCAAATATGTAAATCGGAGTAAAGTACATGCATAAAGTATAAGACATTGACACATGTCTTACTGAGTAACTGTAGTTACTTATATTGTATTGTAGTGTCCCGGAACTGGCCGGTTATCCTTAAAGTAAGGAGAGGGGTATTATCTCCGCCTGTAAGGAGACAGACAAGAGTCTTCCCTGTTGTACAAGGAGCATGTATCTCCTAGTAATGTGAGATGTGGATGGCACAGCCATCAACCATTACACAGGCCCCTTAAACTCCGTGAGGGAAACCATCGCCTGGGTGTGAGGGATACCACACAAATACTATGACGTCACCAAGTGGAACCAAAGTGCACTGACATTCTGATTACATTGTAAAGAGAAAGTGTTCTCTCTGAGTGGCTAATTCCTTTATTGTTATTTAGTTCAATTGTTTAGTTTCTGATTGGGATTATATGTAATCATTATCTATATTAGTGAGGGTAGTAGGATTTTAGTGTAGTTAGTAGTAGTAGTAGTATTATTAGAACTTTAGCAATTTAAGTGGTAGACAGAACTGTATATGTAGCTAGGTTAGGTAATTAGATTAGTTAGTTGTATTTGCACCTGTAGAATTAGTTTAGTATAGGTATTGGGGTTACTTATATCTTAAGGGGAGGAATAAAGTTTTGCAAAACAAACTATTCTTCTGTTGTGGTTACTTTGGTATGTGACAATGATGGGAATGTGATGTCGCGGGTTTAGAGGAGTGTTGCTGCTTTGATGGTTGTATTTGTGTCAGGCTCCGTCTTCTGAAGCGTCATAATTTGTTGTGCAGAATTGTAGCCCCTAGGCAAGAAAGACACCTTTAATCGTGGGTTCAAATCTCAGGTTCGCGCTGGTATGCTAGTTTTCCAGCATTGTTCCCATGATAGAAATCTAGGACCTGGATCAAGTGGAGCTTTCTTCCTACATGAAATATACATGACTGACTTACCTGAAGTAACATAAATAGAGGCTTCCCACATGAAATATACATGACTGCCTTACCTGAAGCACCATAAACAGAGGGTTAAACAGTACTCACTCGGGCGTCCGGACGATAAAGCCGCACAGATGTTACGTATTCGTGCTATTAGTGATGACATACGAAGATGACATGATGGTGATGCAGCAACATGGATTTGTGATGGTGTTAGTGCTGTTGTAGTTGCATCGTATTGTGAGGATGTATCTGATGTAGACGTAGGTGGTGCGATGCAGACATGATATCGATGTTGTTGGTGCTGTTACGGTAGCGTTGTGTTGTGATGGTGTTAGTGCTGTTGTAGTTGCATCGTGTTGTGAGGATGTATCTGATGTAGACGTAGGTGGTGCGATGCAGACATGATGTTGTTGGTGCTGTTACGGTAGCGTTGTGTTGTGATGGTGTTAGTGCTGTTGTAGTTGCATTGTGTTGTGAGGATGTTGCTGATGTAGACGTAGGTGGTGCGATGCAGACATGATGTTGTTGGTGCTGTTACGGTAGCGTTGTGTTGTGATGGTGTTAGTGCTGTTGTAGTTGCATCGTGTTGTGAGGATGTTGCTGATGTAGATGTAGGTGGTGCGATGCAGACATGTTGTTGGTACTGTTACGGTAACGTTGTGTTGTGATGGTGTTAGTGCTGTTGTAGTTGCATCGTGTTGTGAGGATGTATCTGATGTAGACGTAGGTGGTGCGATGCAGACATGATGCTGTTGGTGCTGTTGTAGGAGCGTGATGTTGTGATGACGTCCGCGATGTTGTAGCGGTAGTATTGCGATGATGTCGCTGATGTAGACGTAGGTGTTGCGATGAGGACATGGGACCGGACTGAACTAACATTTGAGACATAAAAGTTCATTATTCATTATTTGACCGAATGTTACTGTCTGAATAATGTATGCATATGTATGATCACTGCATCAATACATGATTAATAAACTAGTTCAACAGATCAGAAGGAGTGTGGAGTACTTGTCGTAAATATCACCTTCATCGCCATTCAGGCGATAAACCGACTATGTTCTTTGTTGCGGCGAGTTGGCACCAAATATAAACATTCTATCATGACCACACTGTTTCGTGGTAGACAAGGTGAAGGGCATGGGTTAGGTTTACTGGTTTTAAGTGTTTTCATTAAATAGATATATCACAACCACCTTTGCCGACTTTTTTAAATAAAACATTAACGAAAATCCCAGCAATATACTATGGTTGGAATGCGGAGAATTCGAAAATACATATTCATATGTACCGTGCTCATTTGGTGTAAAACAACCAAAATTTCATCGACGTTCTGCTAGATATTGATAACTATGTATTTGATTAAGGTATTGTCCTTGTTACCTATCTGAATGGCATGTTTGTCAATTTTGAAACCAAACAGACAGTGCTGCACAATCGTTTGCTTTTTCATACAATCTTGTATTAAAGAAAATGGTGATAGATAATAAAAACAGCATCAACACCAGCATCGTCTCCATCATCGGCATCTATTTTAGTGTAGTGGCACCTTAAACAAAACCAGCGTCAGCATTAGCCGCAGTAGCGTCATCGATAGGAGGGGCACTATTTGCAATAGCAACTACACCATTAGCGGTAGTTGTCATGTTGTAGCGGCTCCATCTGCAATGGAGCATCACAAGCAGGGGCACCACTGCCGATAGTTAAGTCAATGGAATGAAGTTGTTGTTCATGAAAGAGAGTGGCAGGAGTTGTCGCCCCTCAAATGTAAATCACCCATAAAATCACTTTATCAGTGTGCGAATAAAACATGGGTCGTTTAACATGGGAATACCGCTGTCACTGACATTCGTCACCACTCGCCCCTTTCCGTAACTTCCAAGAAGAACCTCTCCCATCGCTGAATGGTACTGCGATCGGAGTGTCCAGATGTTGCTTTGTTAGTGTCGTATATCCGAAACAGTCCTTGTGGAACCGTTCGGTACAAGTCCGACATCTCATCTCGTGTATTGTCAAACGGGACATAGCGAAAGCTAACCAAGCTGCTTCTAATGATGACGTAGACTAACAACTAGTCTCTGAAATAAACATATTTTACTGAAGAAAAGTTCATAGTAAAAAAATAATATAATGAAATGAAGCCTGAGACTTTCTTCATTTTCAGAAGTTAAGGAAATCTACCCTTGCCACATTTTTTAGACTTGCTTGGATATATTTGCTTCAAGGTCTGTACGACTGACTAAAGATGACGTAACTCCCATTACTGTCACTACCATCGACACTAGGGCTAATGCTTAGTTAACAATGAAAACTCTAACAATGCTGTTAGTGCCTATCAATGTTCACCCAACTGAAGAACTTTGACCAACGCCAAACGGTGTGGTCATGTTATAATGCAAATAAATACACTATGTTTATCATCTGGTGTCAAGTTCACTAAACAAAGAACATAGGTGTTATTTGATACACAGCAGGTTTATCGCCTGAATGGTGATGCCGTTTACTGTAGTCTCGTGAATACGACCATTACTCCATACAGCTTTGTGAGTTCTCTCTCTGTTGGGAGCAGAGGATGTAAAGTTCCAATTAAATCCAATGGTTTGAAAATGCCTGTTAATTTCTTAAGCTCCAGTGTTTCTTGTGACACATCTTCAAATAACAATCCACAGGAATTACAGTAATTAAACATTAACTTCACAGTAACTAGACAATGATTGAACAATGGCTGGACAGTAGCGGGACAGTGCTGCATGGAGACTGGATAGAAGTTGGATAGAGGCTGGGTAGGTCGAAAAACCGTATGTCCTCTGAGCCCACACAATCCTATACTGTCCTCTTAGAACCTTAGACACGCGTCTTGCGTCTTCGGTATCTTAAAACTCTCTCCCTCTTTGCCACACTCTTTCATTTCACGTGTGTATCTTAAATTCTTTGTCAGGACACTTATCGGTCTTGATCAGGTCAGAAGCCACAAGACTCCCACAAGACAATTCGTTTGTACATCATCGTTACTGTGGTATATCACAGCTGTCACCAGCCCTGGGAACTAGCTTCGAACATCCGCTGGCAGCAGGGGCTGGCAGATTCTTGTGTCTTAAGAAATCTATACACATACTAACCACATGTAGACTCTCTCTCTCTCTCTCTCTCTCTCTCTCTCTCTCTCTCTCTCACACACACACACACACACACACACACACACACACACACACACACACACACACAAGCACAGAAACCCTAACAAAGATACGAATATAATATTTTGTCTGTACAACAAATGCCTAAACTTCGCCTCTAACAAGCTTCTGATCTGTTAAAATAGTTCATTCATCATATAATCATGCACTGATCATACATGTACAGACATTACTCAGACAGTGGCATTCATTCAAATGTTGAAATCAGGATACAAGAATGACCTCATTTGTAGATAGTTGCTTTTATGTCTCAATTTTAGAGTTCATTCTCATGCGAGTACGAATCCCTGAAATTTATAACGCCGTCATCGGAACAACCGCTTCTACATCAGCAACATCATCGCAATACAACGCTACTACCACATCATCACGGACGTCATCACAACATCACGCTACTACAACAGCCCCATCATCATCACAACACCACGCTACTACAACAGCACCGTCATCATCACAACACCACGCTACTACAACAGCACCATCATCATCACAACACCACGCTACTACAACAGCACCATCATCATCACAACACCACGCTACTACAACAGCCCCATCATCATCACAACACCACGCTACTACAACAGCCCCATCATCATCACAACACCACGCTACTACAACAGCACCATCATCATCACAACACCACGCTACTACAACAGCCCCATCATCATCACAACACCACGCTACTACAACAGCACCGTCATCATCACAACACCACGCTACTACAACAGCACCTTCATCATCACAACACCACGCTACTACAACAGCCCCATCATCATCACAACACCACGCTACTACAACAGCCCCATCATCATCACAACACCACGCTACTACAACAGCCCCATCATCATCACAACACCACGCTACTACAACAGCACCATCATCATCACAACACCACGCTACTACAACAGCACCGTCATCATCACAACACCACGCTACTACAACAGCCCCATCATCATCACAACACCACGCTACTACAACAGCCCCATCATCATCACAACACCACGCTACTACAACAGCACCGTCATCATCACAACACCACGCTACTACAACAGCACCGTCATCATCACAACACCACGCTACTACAACAGCACCGTCATCATCACAACACCACGCTACTACAACAGCCCTATCATCATCACAACACCACGCTACTACAACAGCACCGTCATCATCACAACTCACGCTACTACAACAGCACCATCATCATCACAACACCACGCTACTACAACAGCCCCATCATCATCACAACACCACGCTACTACAACAGCCCCATCATCATCACAACACCACGCTACTACAACAGCACCATCATCATCACAACACCACGCTACTACAACAGCACCATCATCATCACAACACCACGCTACTACAACAGCACCGTCATCATCACAACACCACGCTACTACAACAGCACCGTCACCATCACAACTCACGCTACTACAACAGCCGCATCATCATCACAACACAAGACCATCATGTCTGAATCGCAACACCCGATTCAGCAACATCATCATAATACGACGTTACGACTACAACATCTCAGCTGTCACCAGAACGCTGCATTACTGGCTTGCTGTAGGGGCTAGAACAACTCAGTAGATGGAGCAGCGCCACGAATGGTATTAGGCCAATTGAAGCAAAGCCTACCGTGACAGTGTGAAAAGACTTGCACGTGTTGATGAAAAATATAGCTATGGACAGTTTTTAATTTTTAAGAGCCACCTCCCACAATCTTATTTTTAAGTGAAGTGAAGTGACATTTATGAACTATCTGAAAAATGTGTTCTAACTAATCTTAATACTGAACCATTAAACCCTCGACATCACATGCCAGTCATATCGTCACCGTCCACGTCGTATCACCTTTCTTCCAACATCGAGTCACGCTTCACCATCCTCACATGCCGTGATGATAGTAACGCCATCATCCCGCAACCAGAACCACCACCGACAGCAAACAGAAGCGTTAACATCACAACCAAATAATCCTCAACCAAATAATCGAGTCCGGAACAATGTGAAAACACGATAGTCTATAACAGTGTGGAAACCGGACAGCTTACATAACATTGTGATAACCGGACAGAGTGAAACCCGACATGGACCCGTGTGAAAATTTGACAGTCTATACCAATGTGAAAACTGGATAGAGTATACAACGGTGAAACCGGATTGAATATACAACAGTGTGAAAATCGGATAGAGTACATAACACTGTGAACACCTGACAGAGTCTATAACAGTGTGATATGTAACTGGATAGAGTCTATAACAGTGTGAAAACTGGATAGAGTCTATAACAGTGTGAAAACTGGATAGAGTCTAAAACAGTGTGAAAACTGAATGAAGGAAAAACAAAATAACTAGCATATTACAGATTTGAATGTAAAACTAATATGTAAATATAAAACAGTTTAACTATAGAACACGATACAAAATAAAAATAGGCTGTAGATCACCAACGACTGAAAGTAGGCCACCGTACAAGGGACCGCGGGACATACACTGCCTTTTGTACCTGCATGGACTCTAGCAGGAATCACACCGTCCTTTGTGTAGAACAGTTAAGCCATAATTTAAACTCACACAAATGCTACGTTTAAAAAACCTGCATGGACTCTAGCAGGAATCACACCGTCCCTTGTGTAGAACAGTTAAGCCATAATTTAAACTCACACAAATACTATGTAAATCGGATGTAAATCGAAAGTGTTGGTTCCTACGTTCCCTCTCGGGAGAACAACAAATGAACGATACTTTAACCCTCTTTCATCATACAGCCACCACGTAAAGCTTCTAATTGTAACTTCCAATTATGAAAACATATCTAGCTATAATACATAACAATCAAAAAGTGTCAATAAGTTCTATTTCTTTAAAAAAAAAACATCAAGAAATAGAAGATAATATTTTGACATACTTTTTGTTTTGACATTGAAATACTTATCCCTTGTAATGGAGAAATAATTGAGTATGATCTGACAACCAGGGAATATTTGGTTGGAAATGCATACGTTTTAATATGTTTATTATTCTACACAGCAACTGGTTGCCAAGGTTCGATGAAGAAAACAGACTATAAAAAGAAAAACATTTGGCAAGTGCGAAAATATACAAAGTTTAAAGCCTCAATGTAAAATCGCTTACTCATGTATTCATCGCACACGGTAGCAAACGGTCGTGTCAAATTTTTTAGATGCTAAAATTACAGAATGTGTTTTCTGACCAAACGAAAATCGCCCGCATTTCGTTCCTGTCAGAATATATCGACCGCAGTGACAGCACTAGGGTCATAAACACATTCATGCTAGGTCGTAGCTTGTCGCGGACCCATCTCCCACTCCATCTGGATACATGTCACTCCATAGTGACTTCTCAACAGAACAACCAGCTGATCTTAACTGTATATACAACGCTTAGAATCGTTCAAAATTCAAATCCATACTTGCAAGGTACTGTCAGTGAAACAAGGGAAGACTTTGCCATTGGGTCACGTGACATGTTTTGCCGCGCGTGCGTACAAATGAAGATATCTGTTATTTATTTAATAAATGTGAAAACGGCTTATCATACGTGCGAGCAGACCAGTTTACATAGTTTCGCGAGGAACGTAAAGGGCCTATCTTGCAGAAGAGGTCAGCGTAACTCTCAGCAGCTTCGGGAGCCGCCATTGCTAAAAAGATAGGGACTGTAAGACAGACGTGTTGGAACGCCACAGTGCCGCGCTGACCTACTTGGGAGTGCGGGAACTCGTACTCAGCATAAGTTTGGTTGAAAATACTCTCTTGGCGTTCCGCGATAACAAAGCCAATAGTACCGCGGTGAGTTTGCAAGTAGTGTGTGTACAGTTGTCTCATATACCATAGTGTGTGATCCGGCACTGAATTCGACAAAGGACTACAGTTGGGACTTTACTGGGAAGGTGCAATCCCAAATGTAACGAACCATATGGATATTTCTTTGTTGAGAGATTCACTGCTTATTTTCAACACATTTTATTCATGAGAAAAAGATTTGGTGCAAGTTATACAACCAACACCCTCTCTGTAGTATTTACATAGTATTATTTACATCCAATATACAAGATGGACAGACAAGGACAGACAGGGAAAGAGTGGAACAACTGCAATGATTAGGAAAATCGTTTTTGATTGACAAATACATGCTTGAACAATTTTAAATATGTTTTGTTTTATATGAACAGTCAGATCTGCACTGCCATGTAATGGTAAGTAAGTGTTCAGATTCACATTGGTAACACGGCATATATTAGTCATCCTGTAGTTCTCTGATGAGCATAGTTCTTCGTGAGTAATACTATAACTGATTCACTGTTTACCACATCAAACTGTTACATTGATCCAGAAGATTCACAGATGAATATGAACATAAGAAATGATGAAGAATTACATTACTGTTTTCGAAAACCCAAATTTCTTTTGTAAGGTTTGGTTACGGCGTGAATATTGATAATAAACGTTTATTTCGGTTCGTAATAGTTATTCAAAATTTAAATTGTTACATATTAATTCATTCCTTTTCAGTACAAGCCGTCAGCCACGATGTCAACTATAAACTACACTGTTACCTCGATGCTAGTAAGTTGCTGAACATGTCCCTAGATACAAACAATAGTGACCAACTTCAAACCTCATCGTGACCATCGTGCCTATAGGTGGTCCTGTAATGTGATTCAGAATTATATCACGTCCATCATATTTCGCAGCGTTAGGATAGCTGTTTGTAAAGGCTATCCCAGTCTGTCTCACGGACCCTTAACCAACATCCTTTCCTAACCTCCTGGCAGTCCCTGCGATGCTGAAGCCCTAAATGAAGCAAATTCAGAATCTCCCAACTCACTGGGGCTGGGGCTCCTTTAAATGGGTCTATTTGTTTCTATTCTCTAAGCAATACCCCAACATTCCAAAAACTGAACTGTTCAGCGTTTGTTTGGTTACATCACGACGATTAAGATTCTATGCGATATCAGAACGAAACAGTGATTGAAATAATTTTTCAACTCAACCTGACAGCCGGGCTTGTGGCCCATAACTGTTGCCTGTCCATCTTGAAAGTTGCCTGCCCACCTTTATAACTTACTTTTTTGCAATAACTTCCGAAAAACGCTGCCATTTTGTAACAGGTACAAACGAATAAGTAACCCTGTCTTAGACTGGTCCTTATTCAACCATGTGACTACTGATATCCAATCAGAGCGTAGCTTACTAAGCCAGCCAGTTTTAGTATCCTATTGCTATCTTCAGTGGCTGAAAGGTTATCCATGTATAATTGTGGAATATACTCGTATCTTTCATTCATCTTTCTTAAATCAAAATATGACATGACAATTAGGTGAAAGTAGGTCAACCTTACAAATTTCAGCCAGACAATCGGGCTGGTGGAGAGAATTTCCAGGCAGCCCGACTCAAAATTTACCGGCCACGGGCAGTCGGGCAGGCCGTTATTTCGATCACTGGAACGAAACCCATCATCACTCACACGCTACTCGTTACAGGAACAGTCGGAGTAAAACACGTATTCACCTCCCTATGACTGACAGTGTATTCTCTTCGTATCATAGCAACATGTCTGTATATTCCAGTCCGATCCCTACGTCATGAAGAAAGATGGGGAGGGCTATAAAGGATTCCTCGTTGATGTACTCGACAAAGTCGCCGAGTTGGTGGGCTTCAACTACAACATCCGGCTCTCTAAGGACGGCAAATACGGATCTTACAGCAATGGACAGTGGAGTGGCATGATCGGGGAGGTGGTACGAGGGGTATGTATATACTGTTATACACCTTGTAGTTCCTGTATTTTGTCTGCAATATAGACCCTGTTTGTACCTGAAAAATTTGGTGATTTTGAAAGGCTTGTTTTATATTCATAAAGTTGCACTTGCTGTTTTTCAAATCCTTGAATCGTTTATGACCGATTTATTGCACACAACAAATTCTAAATAAATATATAGAACGTCAGACTAGTGCATTTGGATATGTTGTACTGAGCGAGATGATATCACGGGAGCAGAGAAACAGCTCGTTCAAAGCACTAGTTTGACGTCCTGTATTTATTATATCCTGCATTTATCTGTTTTAATGAGCTTCGGAGAAAGTAGAGGTGGCAGAATCGGAATAAGGAATCTTGCACCCCTGTATTACTTCATGAAGTTTACATAGGTATATAATATTTAGTATAATGTTGTTAGTATCTAAACCGAAAGTGAAAAGATATTTAGAATTTCACAGGAAATAGATAACCAATACAGCATCGGCCGAATGGGAATATCAGTCACTGTAGTCGAAAGTCAGAGACTTGGAGATGTATCCCCGAATATTCATTGTCGCACGACGCAAAACGTTAACCAGTCTGCGTCCATATTTCGCATATGTACCCAACAGATCCCTACTAGGAATGAAGATATGAGGGGATATCAAAAGGTTTTAGCCCTTGCATGCATATTTATACTTGACAAATAGTAATGGGCAGGGCACCAAATGTATATTAGTGTCCTAGCTACATATTCCAGGTAGGATGACATAGCTGGATGTATTTCTTCAATGGCAGTGCCTTGTAGAAGAGATATACCCGTTAGTGAATATGAAAAATGGACATGATTGAATATAGAGCAGTAATAAAGTTTCTTGTCCTGGAGGACAACACGGCCAAGCAGGTTCAAGAGCGACTCACTGCTGTTTACAAGAAGTCTTCCCCTTCTACTGCAACCATCAAACGTTGGGTGAAAGAGTTTCAGCGAGGAAAGGAGAGCTTAGATGATGACCCCGTCCAGGACGACCCTCAACCAGTACCACCCAAGCAAACGTTGACACTGTGGATCAGCTAGTGATGGGAAATCGTCGTATCACCCTGCACGAGTTAGAATGAGTGAGTTAATATTTTACGTCACATCGGCAATATCTCAGCCATATCTTGACGCACGAGTTAGAAGATGCAACCGGGCTCTCATATGGATCCATTCACAGCATACTCCATGACAATCTCCACATGTCCAAGGTGTGTGCAAGATGGGTCCCAAGAATGCTTTCTGATGACATGAAGCTTTCTAGGGTCAACATCAGTGGCGCGATGCTGACTCATTACCATGCCAACCCAGAAGATTTTCACTTTAGAAATGTAACCTGGCTTCATCATTATGACCCTGAGAGCAAACAGCAGTCAGTGGAATCGAAACATGTCACCTCTCCAAGGACAAAGAAGTTCAAATCGACCTGGTCCCCAAAGAAGGTAATGGCAACTATTTTCTTTTGGACAGTAAAGGTGTTATCCACATCGACTACTTGCCTCATGGTACGACAATAAATATAGAATACTATGCTAACCTTCTGAAGCAGGAACGCCAGTCCATTAAAGAGTAGCGGCGATTCTTCTTCACCAGGACAATGCACCAGTCCACACCAGAGCTGAAATGGAAACTGCACGCGAGTGCGGGTACGAAATTTTACCTCACCCTCCCTATTCACCAGACCTAGCCCCTAGCGACTTCCACCTCTTTCCTCGACTGAAAAAAATACACATCCGGGGCCAGAAATTGATGATGAGCTTATCGCTGCTGTGGAGGGTTTTTTAGGGGACCAAGATGTGGAGTTCTTCAGATCAGGAATCAGCAATTGACAAACCAGATGGGAGAAGTCTATGAAGATGGAGGGGGACTATGTTGAAAAATAAAGCAGTATGAATTCCAAAATTTTGCTTTTTCAGGGTGATGCTCAAAACGTTTTGATATCCCCTCGTATTTTTAACCTTTTCTGAACCAGGAGGCGGACATAGGGCTAGGAGACGTCGTCATTACCAGAGAAAGAGAACGAGTTGTGGACTTCAGCAAGCCATACCTTAGTCAGGGGCTACGTCTTCTGGTGAAAAAGCCTAGAAGATATGAACCTGGACTTGGCCTATTGCTGCAGCCATTCTCGATGGAATGTTGGTTGTCTATCCTGTTTGCGCTTCTCGTCGTGGCAATCCTGTTCGTCCTAATCTCTCGGTTCAACCCATTTAAATGGAGACAAGTGGCATCGGACAAAGACCCAAGAGGTGCTAGACACAGCTTTGGTCCGAGAGAGAGTTTCATGTTTGCGTTCAGCACTATCACACTGCAAGGTAAAAACGTGAACCAGTTCAAGAAATGCACCTCACATTCCAAAGGTTTCCCTGACAATCCATATTCCAATTTGGATGTGTTAAACAAACATATATTTCACATTAATTTGAAACTTTGTAGGGAAACACGTAAAGTGTTGTTGTATAACAAAGTGGACGATGTACATGCTGTTAGTGATATCAATATTTCGAAATCTTTGTGCCTAGACTTTCACGACGTGTTGCAGGTTACCGAGAAACTCCCCGGTCTCTGGCAGGGCGGGTGTTGGCCGTGTCCTGGTTCATCTTCATCTTCTTCACCGTGGTGGCCTACATCGGAACAACTGTAAACTTCATGTCGGTCGGCGAAGGGATGCAACCATTGCCTTTTGAAGATATTGAGGACCTAGCTGATAGTGGGGGAATTCAAATTGGAATGGTGCACCATGGGAGTGTGTTTCAGACATTCAGGAAGAGCAAAATGGACATCTACCAGCGTGTGGCTGACTACGTTGAGATGCAGAACTCATTTGTCAGCAGCACTGCTGAAGGAATTGAAAGAGTAAGACGTAGTCACGGAGGGTTTGTAATGATTATGGAGTCGTTGCCTGCTGAATATTTTGCCGAGCGAAAACCATGTGATGTTATGGTGCATGGAAAAAGCCATTTCAGTCAGGGTTTGGCTCTTTTCACATATCAAGGATCGGATCTCAGGGAGAAAATCGATGATGCATTGCTCACATTGATAGAAGATGGCACAATACATCTTCTGCAGCGAAAATGGTGGAAAGGATGGTTCTGTCGGCCTGCTGTGGATGAAATACAACCAATATCCTCGGCATTTACGTTTCAAAGACTTGCAACACCGTTCATACTGTTGGTAATGGGTGCCATTCTGGCTGTAGTGGTCCTGTTCGGTGAGATCGTCTTCTGGAAACTCAGACAGTAGAGTGCCATGTCTGTTTATAAAGAGACCTGGATTCATTCATTGGGTGCCGTTTCAAAGGTCTCGTTACCCCATAGTTTGCATTTTCCGTCACTTTGTGTCAGCATCTTAGCTACATCTTAGTGAGAGGTTGTGTCAGAATGTTATGGCAGACTTATTCATATTGTAAGTAGTAACGCTCTTTACCAGTCGACGTTTTCATTGCTGTATGTTGTAATTTATGGCACAAGTGTTATGGTTAGCACCGGCAAGAAGGTTCATGTGACGTATGTGAGTGAGAAAATACCGTCAATAATGAACACTATTTCAAACGGGGCGTGGGTCATCAAGAGATGAGCTACTTGTGACGTCACCTAACAACGGGCTCGATAATGGCACGTCGTCAAGTATTTTGCTGGCATTATCTAGTTACAGTGGCCCCGCTCATATCTGATAATTCTATCCATTTTACCTATAATAAGCTACCTGTACACCCTTTGCGCATGAAAACATTTACCTTGACTGACGTGGGCTTTGAGTCCAGTCCGGTGGTTAATTAGCATTCGTAACTCCTCGTGTCATTCCGGCAAGCCGGATGGTGTCTCGTACCCCTCTCGTGGCCATGTTTACGACTGGATCCTGTCTAAGCGCAAACGTGCATGGAGATGAAAATAGTCTAGTACTATTATGAAGGGAAGATAACTCTGAATTTCCAAACATGGCTCTAAGAATGTCGTACATCCAAAAACATGGACAAAACAGCGATACTAGGCCAGTCCCTTTGCAAATATGTTTCAGTGTTGAAAGTTGTTCATCCTTTAGCTCAAAGTTTATGTTTATGTTCTGCCATTTTCATGTTTTGATATGCGTTTTATACGCGCGATTTGATTGCATTGCCACGATTCTTTGCAGTAATGGCGTACGAGAGGGGTACGCGTCTTCTTGTAGGTCACGGAAGAAGACGAGTAGTTGCAAATGGTTAATTAGCTGTGTATTCAAGTTTACAGCCGGGAAATTGTTGAACATAAACATACCGTAGTGTTCAGTTAGTTGACTCTTTATAACATTTGCATTTTGTACCTTTGAGATGCCTGTTTTAGTCACTGGCCGGGTAGTCTAAAGTGCCGAAGTCCGTTCCTTATCGGAACCCTGTGCCCATTTGCCAGATACCCAGGATTTTCACTCATAACGTTTGAGAATCGAAGCAGGATGATGTTGGATCCTGTCGTCTAAGATTTCATCGGCCTGGCGTACTTGACCATGTTGATACAGTTCCTATGAGTGTGTTGTTTCTTTCTGTAGGTTTCTTTCATATCACTGACAGACACTTTTCTTACTGCACTGGTATTAGTTTTACTTATGTACAATATGGAACATTGTGACAATAATCACAGTCCTGGTTTTCACTCAAATAAGGAAGTGAACAAACAATGGTACGCCTTTACTCTCCTCAACGAACGGCTGTTTTACAGTTTCTATCTGACAATCTAACTACTGGCCATGCACGTATACCCTGGGGAATCGAACTAGGGACAAGGGAAGGTTTTAACCACTAGGCTACATCGCCAACCATTGGTCAAGCTTCCATGGACCCATCCAACAGATGAACTGACACACACAATACTACTGTTTCCAATAATATTTATTGACCAATACACTATATGGGTATGTAAAGATAACACCATGCCAAACATAACAAAGCACTTTGTCAGAGGTAAAACCAAACTGTACAGAAGCTAGCAAACGCAAAATATACACAAGAACAACTCTGGTTCGCTTATACAATAAGTTGATTCCTTGTATAGATAAAATAGTGAATTGTTTATAAAACAAGGATTTTCGTGAATTGTTATTACACTCATTGGAGTCATTTTAATTGTTTTCCCACACTGTTACACGACAATTTAAACAGTAAAATTACAATTAAGCTTTCCACAGAAATACATCAAGGAATACAGTCTATATCAGTTAACATTTCCAGGGTTTCAGTATATGTGATATTTACATCAGTTCATGGTCATGATCTTCAAGCCAAAAAGGATATAAATTGAGACGAAATATTAAAAAAAATTGCCGAGACAAAAGGGGTAAGAAATCCCATCAGAACCAGCAAAATAGATCAATGAGAAGTCTAAAATTTCCCAAAAATTATATTCAACAAAAACAGAGGCAAGACACAAAAGATTCACAATAGAGGTTTCATGTACAATGCAACTGGGTCGAATCTAAAGTAATGGGTCACAAATATAAGTCTTAATGTAAGAGTGAGAAACAATTTTGCTGAATTTAACAGTTACTAACATAGCGAGCGGTCAGGAAGCGGTTATGTTGGTCAAGCCTCGACGAAGACAGTTTGATATTCGTCAATTTAATCTCTGTGTTGACAATACGACAGCTAGCCTTTATATATACAGTCAGCATTTCCTGGAAGTTCGAGCACTTATCACCATCACCACCAACGTAGAATTCTCTGTCAGCCTCGTGTTTTCTTAAAGACATTATCAAAGGGAGGTAACTCTAGAAAACTACCTTAAAGGCCTGCCGATAAAATACCAATAGCACTGAACATTTTCTGATACGAAATCTGGCCCATAATAATTATAACAATTATATCAATAATACAATTTACAGAAAATACACTCTCGTAACAGTTTGAAGTATGAGGGTGAAAACATAGCAATAATTCATACGTGCATGTTCTGTCACCAGCTAGAGTTTCTCCCTTTCCTCTCTCTGCATGTTGCATACAACAGATATGTCACATACATATTAGTGGGTATATGACCAGCTAAGCCTGTAAATCCAATAAATGTATATAAATATGTGTTAGCTTAGATTGTGGAATATACTTAGTAAAACATGTCTTGGGCAGTGACAGATACTGTTTATTTTTAGTTTTATGTTCTTTCAAAAGAGCAGTTGTTAGCCTAACTAGCAGTCTGTTCCAGAGACTGAGTGAGTGAGCGAGTAGTGATCGGTTACGGGTTTACGCCGCCTTTTTGGCAGCATTCCAGCAACATCAAGGCAGGGGACACCAGAAATGGGCATTACACATTGTACCCATGTAGGGATTCGAACCCGGGCCTTTGGCGTGACAAGTGTCGTTCGCACACTTTAACCACTAGTCCACCTCGCCGCCCCTCCACAGATTGAAATGCTGTAAGCAACTGAGTCATGCCTCTTCAGTCATTTTGAGGCATCCATTGATGCCTGCTTCGTAGAACTGCTTATAATCCGTCATGTACTGCATGAGGACAAGTATTGATATAGGCCCTCATGTTATATAACTTGTAAATGTGAACATTAATAAAAATAAAATATTGTTGAAATCAGACATCCTCTTCACTCATAACCTAAATTGAAGAGAATTGCTTGTTTTGCTCTTTTACTGAAGAAGAACATATCTCGAACATATACATGTCAGGATACATATTTACAAAACGTATGATATTTATACGATGTATATAGTTATATGTAAAATTAATATTTATATGTCGATGCTAAAAGTGCACGCTTTGTACTTTGATGATCTATGTATGAATAACAAATGCCAGGATTGAACAATGTCAAAGACAGTATTTTTAGGTTATCTCTGCTGGGGTTTACACATATGTTTTGGTTATCTCTGCTGGGGTTTACACATATGTTTTGGTTATCTCTGCTGGGGTTTATACATATGTTTGGGGATTTTTGTCTTCTATAATTCATGCTGAAAATTGCTACCTGTCGGTTTTCCACAAAATAATAGGCTTGCCTCGTGGCTGGCTCATACTAAACACTAGTAAAAGCTGGATGTTGACTAGTAATTACAAACTCTGAGTTGATTTGTGTAACATCTAGTCCCTGTAATGAACATATTTAATAGTGGAAACGGTTCATGAATTATAATCATTAGATCTAACTATATTCTGAGAAATCAAGGCTTGGGCCTTTCTTTTCGTTCTTTCTTTTTTTTTTTTTTAAAAAAAAAGTGAAACAAGAAAATAATTGAAGCAGCGAGGAAATACTCGAAGTAATGAAAATATAATTCAAGTAACGAGTAAATACTCAAAATGTCAAGTTTTGATCGAAACTTGAAGTGTATGTAACGAGAAAATATTCGAAGTACCGAAAAATATAGTTGAAGCAACGAGAACATGATCGAAGCAGCCAGAAAATAGTCGAAGCAATGAAAAAATATTCGAAGCAACGAGAACCTTCGCTGAACTGTTTCTTCTAAGCTACAAAAGCTAAGTGGCCCATCATTATGCTTCCGTACAGACTCGTGCGGATCCTAACCACAAACCTAAATTTGGACTGTTCCGATTCTGAATAGCAGGTGTTGTTGAAACTTCTCAGCAAACCAAGCCATATCGATCGCTACAAGGAGCTTTGTACCACGTGACAGTTATCCACGGAAGTGACACAACTGGAGGAGACCGTGGTGTTCATCACCCCTCGAAGCACCCTGCAACAGACTACATCCTGTGTGAAGAATAATTTTGAGACCGAGCAGAAACTGAAACATTGCGACGTTTTCAGTGTTTGCCTCCTCCGCACACAGTCCGAGCAGAAGGTGGTGGTCATTTGGTAAGTCGTAAACGTTTTTTGAACTCAGTCAGGGGATTCCCCATTATTCGACATGATTCGTTGAATAAGAACATTAATCTGCGGACGTGAATTCTCAGAATTAGCTAAATAGAAGATACCGTGTGATGAGTATTTCGTAAGGCTCCATCCCGTATCCCTCCTGAAATTTAACGGTGAGGAAAAAAATTCTTCCAGTGGCATTTTTAGAAGTTGAATAAGTCTTTCAGAATGAGCACCACATGTTGATGTGGTAAAGCAATAATTATAATTCATTCCATTTGTCTATTTGTTCTGTCTTTATTTGTCATTTAAGTGAATGTGTCTGAACTGTATATGAGCTGTGTATGTATTTGCTCTGGGGAGTTACCCATCTGAAATCCTGAACCCCACAACTTGTTGTCTGACCCTGCTTGTGACGTATCTGCTGTGTTTTCCAGGTAACCATGTTTGAGTATGACATGTATGGAGACCCTGAGGAAGTGGAGCCATGCCCCTATGACAAGTCACACATGATCCGTCGCAAACGTATGCAGTATCATCTCATGAAATGCAGGAAGGTATGAATGAGAAGCAGTTACAGGGTAGAAGTTTACTTGTCTCAGTCCATGGAGATTTCGGTTAGAACTGGTCCCAAGCAGTCTGGGCTTGTAATAATATATAATGGGTGGCAATGATCTTTGACTCTGTCGGACAATAATGTTGTAGATTGTTTCTTTAAAATAACAGTCATCGGATTGTTTAGTCAGACTCTGTTCTTTACACCAGCAAAATTGCTAGTGCAGAACTGAAGAAGAAATATTGGGGACACCTGCAGTTTACGGGTCCCTGCCTTCGGCAGTCACCCGGAAGTAGAATGTATTCTATAGTAACGTGTACGCGCCTTTGGCGCGAGCTTACTGCCTTTTTCACATATAAAAGAAAAGCACGCGAGAGCGGGCTGATCTCCGTTAGGATGCATTTTAGACGAATTTAGAGGTCATTTTCGTGTTTACTGGCAAAAGTTTAGTTTAAAACTTTGTCTGAAAGACGAGAGTTTTAAACACGAATTTTAGTAATACTCCAAAACATTAATCCAATCGTTAGTAATCAAAGGGAAATCCTCATGACGTTCCTTTTCTCTGATTGGTCAAATGTGGACACACGTGTCGACTGTTCCAAATAAGGTAGTGGGTTACTAGGAATGCCACAACTTGAATGAGATGGGATATGTGCATGCGACAGTAAATCATAGTAAGGAATTTGTGAATGCAGAGAATGGTGTGTGCACAAATAAAACTGAGAGTACGTGGAGAGTGGTGAAAGCGTCCCTGCCCAGGTATGGAACTGCGAAAGGATTGTTTGATAGTTCATCGTGAGGTAAAAATATTTACGTTGTTTTGATGATCCTTTTGTAACATTTCTTGCGTTTATCCGCCGTGCGTTTGACCCCCCCCCCCCCAAAAAAAAAAACATGCATACTTTAATGATTGAAATTGAAAATAAAGAAAATGGTGTTCAGGATTCGGATAAATTTAATGCAAGCAGAGGTTTGTTCTTGTAATGTAAGTGAAGCGTTTTGATATTAGACATCAAATAAACTTACCTCTTTTTGTTTATTAGGAATAGAAAAGAAATGATAAGTAATATGTAAAAATAATGTAGGGGGGCATCTGCCCCCCTAAAACCCCCCATTCTGTTGAAATATGAGATTGCAAAAAAATCATACATTCGGTTAGCACTGGGAAATTGTATCGTGATCTTAAAAAATGAATAAACACTGCAATTGACAATACCATGACATAATACTGACCCTAAAATAATGTTGAGGAATGAAGGTCTTGAGCTGATTCTCGATTATAACCCAAAGGTAATCTAAAAGGTCAAACAAGGCCATAAAACAGCGGCAGTTACTCGCCGGAGTAAACAAAAAATGGCGTCAGCGTTAGTGCTTGCTTCGATGTAAATAAGGCTTCTGCGCATGTCTGTCACGTACACTTCCGGGGACCCGTAAAGTGCAGTTTACCCGAAATATTGTTTTGTTCATCAGCATAACGACTTCCCCTGCTGTAAATTTTTGGAAGTAAACTTATTTTCCATAGAGAAGTACTCTCAGATTTCTAGTAAACACCCACTTTTGAACCGTATTAAAGTATTTTCAACTATGGTCGGTGTAGATCCATGCCCTATAATCCATCATGTACGTAAGGCATGCTAACAAATCGTTTCCATAATGATTGTGTTGGGGATTCTTCTTATCTACAGGTCTTGGGATCCAGTGGTCTAAGGCAACAGAATTTGCTTTACAGGGTTGTGTCCCATAGGCGTACCAAGAACCAGTGTATGATACAAGGCCCGTCCGACCTCACGAGATGGGCTATGTTTCTAGTGGACAGTCTAATTTTACAGCCAGTCAGTATTATGTTCTGGTTTAATTTTTAGACATTCCTTACACCAGAGTTATTTCTTGCTGTCTGGTCTGGTTGAAACCATTTTGGGCTGGTAACAATTTGAAGTTACCAACCCTGATATCTGGTGGGGTTTTGGCTTATTTCATACACTGCAAAAACCTATGATTGGCGGTTTAATTGTAGGCTTCACAGTGATTTTTCTGCCAAGGTTCATCAGCACAATACTGGTGTTCATGGGTTGCATGAAAATGGTAACCAGCTAAGATATACATCACTATAGGCTTTCCTTACACGTTCAGCTGACGTACCATGATATAACTGAAATACTGTTTACAGATGCATTAATCCTCACTCACTCATACTGGATGCTTTCAGAATCATACTTCTAAGGAATTTGCAACGTGTCCTTTCAATGCTCGCCATGAGATGCCTCGTCCAGAGCTGAGGTTCCACATCGCAACTTGTCCAGACAAGGCAGTCATTGAGAGGGAAATTGCATACAGTATGTTTGTCCAATCTCTTAGGTATTCTTTAGAGAAGGACCTTTTCCTGATGATTCATTATCAGCTCTGTTGGTGTGTTCTGTGTATCCTCTCAAGTGTTGTGAAACTGATGTTGATGAATTGGTCAAGATTTCATTTATAAGTTGGCAAGAATGTTTTAAGTCAAGGTAACATAAAAACAAATGTATAATATCCATACTGGGCAGTATATTTTGTGAATTTCATCTCAGTAGTTAGGTTACTGTTGATAGTTGATAATTACGTGATATATAATTCAACCTGGCCATTGTTCACTGGTAATAACTGGATTGGTCTAATTCCATACTGACAATATTGTTTGTACATCAACTTAGAGAATCATTATATTGATAATTGCAATTGGTTACAAGTCAGTGATGAATGTTTTCACATGTGATTGATTATGAAAGGATTGATCCAACATAGATAGATAGAAATTTGATATCAAAATTACATTTAACATAAGACTGTTAAGAGGTATGATTTGTCATTTCAGACCATGAGTTACAAAACGATGAAGGTGGCACTTTCAAAGGCTGTACAGATGTCCCAGCATACAACCAGTATGAAATCTCATGTAGTGAAAGCTGGGATGAGGGTATGTGTTTCTTTATTCCCTTGTGTGTTACATCTTGATTCTGTTATATACACTGTATCAATTTGCTGTGTGCCTGACAAACAGAAAGTAAGTTTGTCATGAATAACGGTGAATTTGAGAAGATATGAAAAGACACTGTTCTTGTTGATCTTGCAGAGGTGAATCCCCATCCAAGAATTGGTGTCAACCCAGAGTTCCTAGATAAAGTCAAGTTCAAGAACATCACAGGGTAACGCAGGACTCTTAATAGACTAGTGCTGTAGGTGCTAATGTATGGTTTTCAGTAGGTTTTCAGATATAGTATGGACTTCTGAAGATCTGGGTTGGAATTTATACAATGCTTGTGGTGAGAGGCGACTAACTGGATCATCAGGTGGACACGCTTACTGACTTGGTTGACACATGTCAATGCATCCCATTCATGTAGATAGATGATTGTGATCACTGGATTTTCTGGTCCAGACCATTATTTACAGTTCGCTTGTCATGCCGAAGGCTCGGGATCGATTCACCATATAGGTACAACGTGTGAAGCCCATTTCTGGTGTTCGCCGCCATGATATTACGGAAAAAGTGGTGTAAAACTAAACTCACTCGTTATTTATAGATCTCAGTCATATAGCTGGAATATTGCTGAGTGCAGCGCTTAACCAACCATCCATCCGTGTAGTACAAGTTGTATTGTAATGCTTTCTGCATTTTATTTCTAATTAACCCTGACAACACTGCAGAAAGAGTAACTGAACATACATCCTACTTTTTAGAATTTTGCTCTGAATTTGTATCATCATATCACCTCGATTCACAAATCACTGAAATCAGACCTGTAAATATATATCGGAAAGTTATTACTCTCGATGTTCACTGCCTTCAGAATCATATACTTCTATTGTCATTCAGAATGACTCCCTCTGAGAAGCGGTCCTTTCACAGAAACCTGAACCCAGAGCATGAAGAGTGAGTATACAGTTTGCGCAATACCAAATGTTTTCCCTTAGACTTCTATAGTAACGTCATATTATTTCAAAAATCATCTAGGCTTTCAGCAGCCATTCCATGTACACATGAGTACAGCCAGGCCTTTAAACTACAATAAAACATGATTTCTGGCCAATTTGTCCGGCATATTTTAAGCAGCACAGGAAGCAGGAAGGGAGTGTGTGATTATAATATAGTGTGGTGGAACCTACATGTGTCGCAGACAGGATGCAAGGGAGATAACCCAGTAGGGTTGCAACAGGGGAGGTAATTACATGTAAGGCTTTCCCTATGTGTTCTTGTGATTACCATGCTTATATAGCCTATGAGTTCATTCTGAGTGAATGCAGGTGTTGCAAGTACATGAACTCAGCTGCAGTGAATAACGCACAGATGTGCATAGACTCATGTCTCATAGATACAGTATTGTTATCTTTGACATGTGACTGATTTGGGCCAGCACTAGGCATATGCTTGTTAGAAAGTAACTAGAACAGAGCAGAAGTGCAGTTGTTTAACAAGAAATAATCTAAAACCTACAGGCTGAATTAAAAGGGTATACCATATTGAAAACCAAAAGTAAACCATCACTACAAAGTGTCAGTGATAATGAGTGTTTAATTCTCTCTAGCTCTAACAGTTATCTGGAGCCCAAGTCCAGGTAGAATAATATGCTGAATGATTTGTAACATTTGTGGGCTGTAATTAACCTCTGAGTCCTTTATGCTTTAATATTTTTAGAAAACACTCTGTACAGAGTGTTAGAAGTACTGAAATAGTGAGGGTTAGAGTTTACATTAGTAGTATCGTTTGGGAGGATTACAGGATAGTTGACATTGCTGTAATAGTAACCTATGTGAGTGAACTTGCATAAATTTGTGGTGCAGTTTTATGGGTGGTAGGATGTCCATGGGTCAAAGTGTCCACTCATCACATCACAGACCAAAGTTTAAATTTTTCCTTATCGTGGCTCATGCTTATTTGCATATTTCCTCCCTACATGAAGATAGTGGAACACTTGAAATCCCTTGAAGTTCCTTACTTTTGAAGTGACAATCACACTCACCCACAGGAAGCCTCCCCCGTTTCCCGCCACATCAGTCACATGGCCAGCCCTCTTTGTCATGCTCTCGTCCGTTAACCGGTGAGACGGTTGGAGTCAACTTGAGTCCCTATACAGTGTTTAATATCCTTTTATATTTCTGTCCTTTACATAACATTTAGTGGTATACAGCTTATTTCAGTATTAATTATCATTAGAATATGAAATTGTGGATTAATTTACATGTGCTTTTTTTATGTTGTTGAACATGCATTTCGTCATGTGAGATTACATTTTCGTGCTCCTGGTGTAGGTTATGGCTGTCAGCAGCTGTTCCATATTATTATGTCCTACTTGCATGGTTATTTGTTCTTCCAGTGTTCACTGTGAACTTGGTAAGAATCTTGTTTGTATTTGTTTATTATTCAAATACATGCTCTGAACTTCAATTCAACACAGTTTGACACCAATCATTGTGAGATTGTGCACCAAGGACTGCAATGGGATTTTATCGCCAAAAATCAACTGCCTGGACAATTCCACATCATGGCATTATTGACAGTCCTTGGACTATATGATACACAGGATTTATCATTATGCCCAGTCAGAGCATTGAAAATACATCTTCAGTGAAATATGTCAAGGAGACAAAAGTTCAAGTGCCTATTCATCCCACTAACTACTTAAGTATCCTGCAACACTATCTCAGTACAGATGAGAGCCGTTGTACTGAGGGCTGCAGCAGGACTTGAACCTCTGCGAGCTTCCAGTTTACATGAAGGAAGAGCCTTGTCATCGACACTAGCTCTACATAGAAATAGCTTGCTTACAACAATAATGGAGGGATGTTTGTGGAGATCATCCATGTTGTTGCCAACCACCTTCGCCACATCATCACTGACGACTTTGCTGGCATTCACCAGTTAGGGCCACTTGCACCACAAAGGCGTGGAGTTTCACTCACACCTATTTATCAAGTGTGATGATGACTGTGTACTTGTAAAGGAGTTACTTGTACATGAAGATGGGTCACAACTTTATGATGAGAATATCATGAAGAAAGAGTTTCTATAGAGAGTTAGTTTGAGGAAGATATTGCTATAGATAGCTAGTTGGAGGAAGAAACTAGTATATCTAAAATCTCACTCTTTATCATGTGACTTGTTGAGACCAAGATGCTCAGCGGAGTAAAATTGTTGAGAGTCCATGCGCACGTCTCGAATAGATTAGAATAGTGATTACTCATAATGAAGATACTTGTACATGTGAATGCTCTCAACTTGTCTTGATAGGAATCTTGACATACAGTTGCATTTGACACTAGCAGGATTCTAGCTGATCTATATATCATCATGTTCCTAGTCACTGATTGCTTCACAAGAAGAGAAGTTCCACTGGGTGCATTACCCCCGTTTCATGGATAAGTATTGGAAGATCAGGACAGAATTACTGCCATTATAGTTCCCGAAGAGAGGGAAGTACTGGACATACTTATATGGCAACCAACAGAATCCATCTTGGTCTGACCTACCCCCAATTTTGTCGGTTTCTGTAAGCAAATAAGCATGAGTCATGATAAGGAAAAAATGTAATCTTCTGAATAAAATTGATATTTCATACTTATCCTGACTCATGACGTCAAGCCCTCCCAGCCGCCCCACCCAGATACCTTGGATTCTGTGTAGTTCTTGTGTTGGGCTTATGGAATTACGGAGAGAGTTATAAATAGGGCTTGTCATTTGACTGATGTGGCGGGAAACATGGAGCCTTCCTGTGGGTGAGTGTGATTGTACGTCCACTTCAAAGAATTGAACTGCAAGGAATTTCAAGTGTTCCACTATCTTTACATGTAGGGAGTAGATGAGCAAATATACACATGGGTCAGGATAAGTAATAAATATCAATTTTACTCAGAAAATTACGTTTCCCCACAATTATGTAAAATGTGTGAAGCCCGTTTCTAGTTGCTATGATGTTGCTGAAATATTGCCCAAAGCAGTGTGCAACTAAACCCACTAACTCACACTGCAGCAGTAGTCACTTGCTCACCTACTCATTGTTTTATATATCAATATTTTCAGACCAGTGGAACCTACACAGCAGAACAAAGAGAACCAGGTGCCCAACCCTGACGGCAAGCTCCGCCTCCCCAACAACAAACCTCAAGCCTTCAGCATGTACCAGTCAGCTGCCCCAGCACACATTCAGCAGGTGCCCTCTACTGTCTTTGCATACTCCCTGGCACAGAGTGGGCTTGGCCGGGGCACGAGTAAGTGAGCCATTGTGTTTCTAGCTACCAAAGAAGAAACTGAAATAGTTTCAGGCATAAATATGCTTATAAGGTATGGTGGGGTAATAGTTTCAATGAACTGACTAATGTTGTTATAGGCAGCATTATGTGTGGTTGGTGAATGTTGCCTGACATTGTTTCCTTAGTTGTTTTTAGTAATTTACTTCTTGAAGTTGATGATGTGACCTTTGGTTCTTTGCTGGATTATTCTGTAAATACCTGTACAAGACTGTTTAGTGTGTGAGTGAGTTTGGTATTATGCCACCCTCAGCAGTATTCCAGCTATGTGGTGACAGTCTGTATATTATTGAGCCTGGACCAGACAATCCAGTTATCAAAAGCATCAGCATCAATCTGCGCAATTTGGAATGATGACGTGTCCACCAAATCAGCGAGTCTGATCACCTGATCCAGTTGTCATTTCTTATGACATGCATAGGTTGCTGAAGTCCTATTCTATCCCAAATCAGATGCTTGACATAACATATGATTGGATGAGTTAGTATAGCAGGGATGAGTTAGTGTAGGAGGGATGAGTTAGTATAGCAGGTATTTTTAACTGTGTGGTAGTATGAATTGCAGTGGAGTTTGTGGTGTCAATACTTGGGGCAGCAGGGAATGTAGCTTCTCAGAATTGTCATTGGAATGCTCCTAATTTGCTGAAAACAAAAACACAACTTTTAGAGGATTGTTACCTTTTTGTACATTTTTAAGGAAGTATGGTTTATTCTTAGGCATTGTATCAATTCTGCCCCTGTTGTGTGTCGGTTTGTGTTGGTATTTTTCCCTATTTTTGTCCCTGGCTAAGTCCATGAGTCTCACTATAGTAGTCAACATCTTTCACTTGCATCACTTTTGGCATGACATGATTTTACCTAAATGTTGAAGGGACCTGTGAAGGTCTGAGTAGAATAGGCCTTCAGCAAGCTTGTCTTAAAATGCAAGTATGCTTGTCCTAAGAGGCGGCTAACGGTTCGGGTGGTCAGGCTCGCTGACTTGGTTGGCACATGTCATCGGTTCCCATTTATGCAGATTGATGCTCATGCTGTTGATCACTGGATTGTCTGGTTCAGACTCGTTTATTTATACAGACCGCTGCCATATCGCTGGAATATTGCCAAGTGCGGCGTAAAACTAAACTCACTCACTCATTCACCTATATAATGAAGGCATTAATATCTTTTATTATTGTTTTCCTTTATGTCTAGTTTATGAATTTTATGCCATAATGGTATAATTTCACACAGGAGTTAAAGGTGGCAATGCTCTTCCTCCTGGTATCAGCACCTCATCAATGGGAAGAGGCAGGGGTGTTGTCAACACGGCCATCAGACCGTCTGCCCAGCCATCTGCTTACAAACCTGTTGCCCAAGGCATGCCAGCACCAGCCCAGCAGGCTGAAGTTCCTAATGTAACAATCCCACCCACTCAGCCTGTCCCCCAGCCTCCAATCAGTGTTCAACTTCCAGCTGGAGTGATCCCTGACCAGACGCGTGTAAAGCCTGTGGGGCGAGGGAGGAGTGTTCGTGCCCCACCTCCAGCAGCCTCCTATCCTGGTCTGGGTGGTGGTGACTCACTGATGACTGGTGGCCATGATGGTGTGACAAGGGAGAGTCCATCAAAGGCCGGTAACTCTGGTCAGTTTAGTGATTGGTCATCCTTAAACCTTGGAAGCAGGAGCAGTGGGGAATCAACATCGTTAAAGATCGGTCATGGCAGAGGATCACCCAGAGGTGAGGTAGTCACCATAGTTGCAAAGGAAATAAGAATTGCAGAATTAACAGTGATAATTAATAGTGATCAATTACGAACAAAATATTGATCATATGAGTTGATTTTTGAGTTATACAAAATAGCCAAAAGGATGAAATGGTGATGATGATGATGATGATGGTGATGATGATGGTGATGATATATAATATTGTTACACTACATGACATAAGGGAGCTGATGAAATCTTAGTTAAGATGTAATAAGGATAAATTTCAGGTTATCTGATCGGCATGATCAGGCATATCTAGCATGGTCGTCAGTCGGCCCTAGTGGAATACTGTTGACTAACTTGGGTATGGTTGCCTTGAGTATGGCACGCTGTTGTGTCTGAACACCTACCAGTTATTATATCTTTCTGTTGATAATCAATGCATATGGAACCATGGCAGGGTACACCTTACAGTTTCTCATCAACATGCACTTGACAAGTCAAACGTTCCCTCACAACCAAAACAATCGCATGTAGCAGGCTACTGCTGTACATCTTGACAGATTGACACAACTGCCCACTAACCGGTCATGACCAAGAAAGTCACTGACGTTTCAACCTGAATCGGACTAAATACTATGATTAGCAGGCTGATGGCAAATTTCTGCGAATCCACAGATTTAAATGCAGATCAATTGATCTTGAGATTTTCTAAATCCGGTGAAGAAATGCTTAGATGTGAAAATATTTTTACCCACATCTGTCTTTTGGGCTATCAAATTTCAGAATTTCACCAGAGATTTTTGAAAGACTTGTTTAGCTAAAATCAATTTCACTAGTTGCTATCCCTGATCAGTCTGTAAACATGGTGTTGCCACTATCGACGAACAGCATATTTTGCATGTTGCCCACTCAGTCTTAGTTCCCAATTGTATGGTTTGATGTGAAGTTTTATTGAAAATGGATGTTGCATTCTGGTGCCATGCAAGTGTTGTAAATGTTCACCTCAGTGAATGCTCCATTCATTAAAGAGTTCCATTATTTGTGTTTGGTGAAGTATTTGTAACATCCCCATAATATCCCACATTTTGGTAATGACATTTTGCTGCTGTTAGTCATATCACCATTTATACTACTTTTCTTTTCCATGGATGTTCTGTAATGTGTAATGGCTTTCAACAGGTTTGAATCCGGTGTTTGTTGTGCCGAGAGTTCCTGCTGACAATGGCAGTGTGAAGATACCTGCCAAAGACTGGTTTGGTGTGTTCTGTTGACATTGACTTAACTGTTGGATAAAATAAGTACAATAAAGAAACAATTTTATGCTGATACCAACGATAGCAGTATATCTTTATATGCTTCATAAGTTTTTAAGTGCCTGTTGTTTTGGCTGTAAACTATTATAACATTTTGTTTGTGTAGGTTCCATAGCACACCCTTGATTACATGTTTAGACTGATATGTGAATGTATTTGTAGATTCTCCTGGCAGCAGCTCTGGGTCTGGGACTGACACACAGGCCAATACTGTAAGTTAGTTGTCGTATTGATAGTCGTCATAGTGACAGTGTCATGCAGCATTCCAGTCCACATCCTGCTGATAGCTGTCATGGTGACAATGTCATGCAGCCTGCAGCATCACACTGATACTTGTCATGGCACTGGTGTCATGCAGACATCAGTATCACATGTTTGCTCACAAACCTTCCCTTCACAACAAAGAGACTTGAATGTCGTAGTTTTGTGAAGTGCTGAAATTTGTATGGCGGAGTTGTCTCCCACATTTGCCCCACAAATGTTGATTGATTTGTATCTCATTTGATAAATTTTCAGCATTCCAGTGATACTTTCTCTGAAGTTGCTCATAGAACTCCAAACATATTGCATGGTTATGTTGTCCATTCTCTTACCGTATAAAACAATTACCATAATGTATATTTTCCTGTGGACTGTCACCGACAGTGTAGTGTTGTAATGGAGATTTTGTGACATGTCCTGCTTTGACTTGCAGCACGGAATCGAAGGTGCTAAGAAAAAGAAACAGTTGATGAAGAAAATTCGACAGATAACAGCCTTGGAAATGAAGATGCAAGCTGGCCAGACTCTCAGTACAGAGGAGGTAATATTGTGTGTGCCAAGTTGAACCAATCATGGCCCTTTGTCTGATTTTATGACGTTTGTTGGTTTCACAGACGCAGTTAATGCGTTTGTCTCATTTAAATCTTTCAGTTGTGGTACTGGTATGTGAAAGTCTGTAGTGATACTGGCGAGGGAACGTTTGTTATGATACTGGCGAGGGAAAGTTTGTTATGATACTGGCAAGGGAAAGTTTGTTGTGATACGGGCGGGGGAAAGTTCGTTTTGATACAGGTGAGGGAAAGTTTGTTATGATACTGGCGAGGGAAAGTTTGTTGGATCGGGAGGATCAGTACAACACTAACCTGATGAAGATTCTGAAGCCTCACAATAAACAAACATGCAAGATTAAGTCTTCATAGCAGATAGAAAAGTGAGTCTTTTTGGTGTATGTGACAGTGGTTCTGTCTTGTTAGGTGAAGCAGTTGAAATTGTAAGATGTCATACAGGGCCTTGATATACTCATGGGAAATTGTAAGATGTCATACAGGGCCTTGATATACTCATGGGAAAATGTAAGATGTCATACTGGGCCTTGATATACTCATGGGAAAATGTAAGATGTCATACAGGGCCTTGATATACTCATGGGAAAATGTAAGATGTCATACTGGGCCTTGATACACTCATGGGAAAATGTAAGATGCCATACTGGGCCTTGATACACTCATGGGAAAATGTAAGATGCCATACTGGGCCTTGATACACTCATGGGAAAATGTAAATGTGCATTACATAAAATTCCAAAAATAAAAGTTATTTACAAAATTTGAAAAATAACCCCAAGGAAGCATGTAGCATGGCACATATTGCAATTGTGGTTTTTGTGCACAATGAACTTTGTCCCTTGTTCCATGCTTTTGGAAAATTGAATTGTGGTTGATAATTCTTCTCACTTCAGAGTGTTGTGGGAAACATGTTAATTTCAACCTGAACTGCATGTATGTCATACCAAGGCTTGCATAAAATCAGCCTCTCCGTGATAATGGTTATGCTGGAGACCCAAAATGTGAGTGTGTGAGAATGGTTTTAGGCCTCTTTTAGCAATATTTCAGCAATATAACGGTGGAGGCACGAGAAATTGGTTTCCATATTGCACCCATGTGGGGAATGGAACTCGCATCTTCATTTTGAGGTGTGGATGCTGTAACCGCTAGGCCACCCCACCACATCCCCTGAAAATGAGGTAACCAGACATTTGGTGTTCATCTCAAAGGAGATGTTTTCAACATAATGGGAATGTGAGAGATTTGTCAACAACTCTGTCAGACTCAACCTGTTATTGTTAACAATGACAATCCAACATGTCCGCTATACAGGGATGAGATTTTTGGGCCTCATGTGCAGCAATTAATTCAAAGATAGAGACATAAGGCTTCTGTATGATATGTCTGTCCAAATGTTGCTCATCTGAATGATGGGACAGCAGAACATTCCGGTACTTCCCAGGCCAGCTGTACATGTGTCCCTTACCAATCAATGCCAGAATCAGCCATTGATGTTCCCTGAATTGGGACAAGCTGTTGGTTCAGACATGGAACAACATTAGAGCTGCAACAATTAACCCAGACCTCGGTTCCATTTGATTTTAGATATTGGACCCTTGAAGCAATTGTTCTCGATTCGATTCTTCACAGAAGTAAAATCATCAGATTTGGATAATTAGCCAATCATGTTTGGTCATTTTTCAGGGCTCAAGCCTTCTTGAGTTGGAAGTCTATGAGTGTTGAAATAATTTAAATAGGTATTCAAATATCAAAATAATGACAATGGTTGTCAAAAATCAAAACTAAGACGTCAGATTTGATTTTTGATGAATCGAATGTAACTGTAGCAGCTCAAAATAACATTTTCCAACCATTCTCTAGTTGCTTAGTGTTGTCTTTGTTGTTGTTGCCAAGCCTGCATCAACACCAACGGTGGACACAAACGATACTGAATTTGTGAGCTGACATTCAACACCACCTCTCTTCAAGTTTGTGTCACGATGCCAAGTGTCAAATCATACAGATTTTGATATTATCAGGCCCCCCTAAGTAATTGAAGGAATTACAGCAAATTTGAAGGAATTGCATCTCAAATGTAAACAAACGCAACCCACTCGCGAAACAATTGCAGCGATATCGGTAATTTAGCGGTAATAACAGAAATACATCGGCCCTATCGGAAGCAATGTCGGTAATACTGGAAACACGATCGGCCATCATCGGAGATTTTTCGGTCGCGAGCGGAAACTCACGCAGCAAAACATGGCGTCGTTGGAAGAAGCACCCGTCTCGGTGAGATTTGTTTTTAGTTTCAACTATTACATTTTTATACTTATCCATCTTTGACCACCCGTGTTGAATGCGTTTAGGTATGAGGTGTTGTCGGGGCAATAGCTTATGTTTTTAGGAAAAGATAGTCACTCTAGGAGAGCGTCACAAGTCATGCCCCTGTAGTTTGTTTACATCTGAACATCGAAGTCGTGCCGATGATTACGAACGTGCGCCAGATATAACATCATTTTTTTGTAAAATGTGTTTAAATTTGTCAATTGCACTTCGTAGCAAGAAAAATTATGGCTCATAAACTTCTTCATGGCGTACGTTCATGATGTTCGTAATCATCGGCACGACTTCAATGTTCAGATGTAAACAATCTCCAGGGGCATGACTTGTGACACTCTTCTGCAGTGACAATCTTTTCCTAAAAACATAAGCTATTGCCCCGACAACACCTCATACCTAAACGCATTCAACACGGGTGGTCAAAGATGGATAAGTATGACAATGTAATAGTAGGAACTAAAAACAAATCTCACCGAGACGGGTGCTTCTTCCAACGACGCCATGTTTTGCTGCGTGAGTTTCCGCTCGCGACCGAAAAATCTCCGATGATGGCCGATCGTGTTTCCAGTATTACCGACATTGCTTCCGACAGGGCCGATGTATTTCTGTTATTACCGCTAAATTACCGATATCGCTGCAATTGTTTCGCGAGTGGGCTGCGTTTGTTTACATTTGAGATGCAATTCCTTCAAATTTGCTGTAATTCCTTCAATTACTTAGGGGGGCCTGATTATGCTGTCAACCGTTAAACAGTAATTAAGGATAACTCACAAATCATGTAAATATCTGGCATAACATCAGTTATTTCATTCCAGTAGAATATAAACAAATCTTTTTGACTTGCAGGAGATTAAGATTTCAAAGAAAGATGAACTGGAAGAACAACTGCAGGCACTCAGGTAAGAGAGAGGATTTCTTTTCAAAGGTTGCACATTTGGCTATACGGAGTTGCTTCCCCTAGGTCCTCAAGAAAGCAATGACTCTTGGCTGGATCTCATACCAGAGACCATATAATAGTCTATTACATTGTCTCTGCTCATACTAAAGATCGATACAGTTTTGAGTGTAGTGTTATTGTATCATCTTAGAAAAAGTATTGATGTATCAATGTATTGTGACATCCTACAAGTCATGTTTGATGAACCATTGTCATAAACAAAGTGCATTTCTGGCAACAACATCACACAGTTTTCAGATATTCTAACATTCTCTTGTTTTAATGTTACAGTATTTGAACCCAGCATGGAACAGAAGCTTGAAGTGTGAGTGGTCGACTAATCCAGTGGCGAGTCTAAAGACAAACTCAGTGACTCACCTGGTGACTTGCCCCAAGACTTCTTTAACTTTGTGTGTTATTGTTAGTAGTCGTACTTGCAAAGTTATCAGTTTTAGGGAATGATATACATTGTACTTTTAGCTTTTATCCATTAGATATATGTATTTAGCTATCTATACAAGCTTTTTTTTATCTATATAAGCTTATTTATCTATACAAGGATGCCATGTTTTAAAGACATACATCATATGCACACTTGTCTTTGTTAGCATGATATTATATATCCAGTCTTTAAGACCTAGCCAATACACCTTTTACGAGGTATATTCCAGACTCTAATCATATAATGTTTAAATACATTTATAGAGGATTATATGGTCGTATACCCACCAATACATATTTTACATCTGATATATACTGACAGTGAGGATACAATAGAGAGCCCTTGTAATCCCATAGAGGGAAGGAAGAAAATGTAGCTGGTGTCAGAACATGTATCACATAATAAATGGGATTTTATAACCTTTTTGTATGTACGAATCTTGACCATGTTTTAACCCTTTTACTACCAAGTGTATGTTTTGTCACAATTAATAATATTCTTTCTGACTTCAGAGCACTGACTATGAACTGATATAAATATCAGATATACTGAAACCATTGAGACTTGTATACATTTATGCACCTTTAATCCTTGAACTATTCCATGGCAAGTTTTAATCAAAATTTTACTTTTTGTATTGTCATGTAACAGTAAGGGAAAGAGAAATAACATCACTTAATATATGAGTCCTTGTTTTTGATAAACAACACAATATTTTACTTACGCAAGGAATCAACTTTCTGTATGAGAGAACCAGAGTTCATCTGATATATATTTAGTATTCTGTTAGCTGCTGGTTTATTATTACCAACAAAGTGCTTTGTTATGTCTTTGCATGATTTTATCTTTATATAACTTATATAGTTTTGTGGACAATAAATAGTACTGGAAATGGTGGTATTATATGTGTGTTAGTTCATTTGTTTGATGTGTCCATCGAAGCTTGAGTAATGGGACGAATAGAGGAGGACAGGATGTTTCAGGATGCTATGCCCTATTTTTGTCCATAACGTGGGAAAGGTCCTTCAAAAATGTATCATTCACACATTCAGACTGTTCTTTTCTGTTATACATTTTTCATTTCTCTCACTTTTATGGGACTGGATATTTATTTGCTTTCTCCCCTAGAATATCGAAGTGGACACTATATGTTTTAGTTTGATAGTTTGTCGTATCCACTCAAGTACACACACACACCTCCAGATATCAGCTGGTTGATCCTTTTGGTGCTGTAGCTGACTTATATATTTGGAGTAAATAGACAGGACCCAAAGTTGCTGAAAAATCACCTCCATTACAGAACGGTAATGATCGCGACTTACAAATGAAGCATGTTGTAGAATATATGTATTTGTGGCCTGCGTTTAGATAGTCTGGAAGTAGTTAAGTGTTGGGTGCGTCGTGTTCCATTTGCAGTCAGTCTGTTGAACTCCCTGTCTGGATGTTTCAAACGTACAGTAAACTATAAACCAAAAGTATGAGAACACCTGCAAATTTTATGAACGTCGTACATGTATATAAACTTAAACGGATTAAAAAATGGTGCTCGAGTGTTTCAACACCATTGGTTTTTGCTGTTTTTCACAATGTTCCATTCACTCAAACTTAACGAATATTGAATCCTTTGCTTTACTGCATGTTCTAACATGCCGTTTTAAGTGCCCATTGTGCGTTTTCCCATACATTTTGTTTTAAGCATATGTTTTCTGTATGTAAATTGTGTTTGGTGAAAATTCTTGGTCGTACCTTGTCCAGGTTCTCTCTTTCCACTCCCAAATGGAGTCCTTTTATCTCCAGAAAGTAGAAACATGTAACCGACCTTTACAAGCCCCCGTTGAGCATGCACCAAAACCCCTAGACACTGGGTCGAAAGTGGATAGTAAAGCCATTCCCCCCATCCCCCCATTAAGGAAAGCTAACCCCGGCCATTATAACTAAATTAGTACTTAATGGATCAATGTATTTATTCAAAACGGGTCAAACAATTCTTCAAAATGAAAACCAGCCAGGACTGTGAGTATTATCACAGTATGTTCCTTTTTTTCTATACATAAAAGAACAAGTAGGATTACAAGTGCATGAGATGTTGGTTAGGTTACATGAGCATGTGTTCACAGAAAGTGTTCCTCGGTGATCTTTGAGAATCCTACATAAAGGAAAAACACTACCGAAAGTTATTCGTGACAATAATGGGATGAGGGCAAATACCCACAGGGTTCCTGCAAGGACTACCTGGTCAGTCGCTGAAATAGGCATCTGACTCAGGTGCAAAATGTGAATGATGTAAGGAAAACTTGCAGTCACCTACAAACTGAACACTGCTTCAAAGATTTTTGTGCTCCAGAATTTGACGACTAAACCTGAAGACACTGCTAACTAACCACCGGGCTGAAATTGTGAAGCATACGTTTGTCAAGGTGAATGTTTGACGGGTAAACATGTATCTAAATACGTGTAAGTCTACGGTACTATTATGGCAGTCACCGCGGTCAACACAACTCCTTAATACCATGTAGCTACGATGGCTACACAAAGTGAAGGAAAATGCAAAGGATGTCACCAGGCTTTGCCTGAATGCAGATCTCTCTAGAAACAGACATGACACTCGGCAAATTGGGTTTCCAGTTTCCCGTTTCTCTTCCAACAGGACCTCAGCAGTCACCTTATGCATGAAAGCAATGTGGCCTCTACTGCCTGAGTTTCCTGAAAACGATCTCGCCTAACAAGACTACAACAGCCAAAATGGCACCCACCAGCAACAGCAGGAACGGTGCTGTCAGTCTCCGAATTGAAACTTGTACAGCCTTTTTAGTTGGTTGTCTTGCGTTCACAGCAGGCCCACAGAACCCTTTCCACCATTTCCTCTTCAACATGTGTATTGTGCCATCTTCTCTCAATGAGAGCAATGCATCATCGATTTTCTGCTTCAAACCGGACCCTATAGGTGTGAAAAGAGCCAAGCCCTGACTGAAATGGTTTTTTCCATGCAGCATAAGATCACATGGTTTTCGCTCGGCATAATATTCAGCAGCCAATGACTCCGTAACCATTACGAAGTTTCCATGGCTACTTCTTACTCTTTCAATTCCTTCTGCGCTGGTGTTGACAAACGAGTCCCGCATCTCAACGTAGTCAGCAACTCGCTGATACATGTCTACGTTGCTCTTCCTGAATGTATGAAACGTACTTCCATGGCGCACCATTCCAATTTGGACTTCCCCGCCATCAATAATGTCCTCAAGGTCTTCAAAAGGCAGTGATGGCATCTCTTCTCCGGCCGACAAGAAGGCCGTAGCTGCGCCGATGTAGGCCACCACGGTGAAGAAGATAAAGATGAACCAGGACACGGCCAACACCCGCCCTGCCAGAGACCGGGGAGTTTCTCGGTAACCTGCAACACATCATGAACATCTAGAACGTGACTGATCAGTAGCAGCACGTACACCGCCCAGTTGTTATCATATATATCTACACACTACGTGTTCCCCTACCAGTGTTAATGTGGAAGAAATTTTGTTAAACTCATCCAAATTGGAATATGGATCGAAAGAAACGTTTTTACCTTGCAGTGTGATAGTGCTGAACACAAACATGAAACTCTCTCTCAGACCAAAGCTGTGTCTTGCACCTCTTGGGTCTTTGTCCGATGCCACTTGTCTCCATTCAAAAGGGTTGAATCGACCAATGATGACGAACAGGATTGCCACTAGTAGAAGTGCAAGCAGGATATAAAACCAAAGATCCACCGAAAATGGTTGCAGCAAAAAGCCAAGTCCAGGATCATATCTTCTAGGCTTTTTCACCAGAAGACGTAGCCCCTGACTAAGGTATGGCTTGCTAAAGTCCACAACTCGTTGTCTTTCTCTGGTAATGATGACGTCTCCTAGCCCTATGTCCGCCTCCTGGTTAAGGAAAGGTTATATATATTCTTATTTCCTTGTATGATTTTGTTGGTAGATACATTTTGTAAACGTTAACGTACAGTGGTTAAAGTTTTACGTCGTGCGACTTTGAATATACAGAGTCAATATGAAAACTTCACAATTTTATATTTGTAAACAGAAACATCAATCAATTGTTGTAGGAGACAGTTTTCGGATATCATGATATCAGTCCCCAAAAAACTCACAACAGCACATTTAAATTAATCCAAACATCGTGCACCCTACAATAGTGTTGAAACGTGTTTTTCACGTGCCACTGGTCATGTGATCACATCATCTCGAGTGCATTCGATCGCACAAGTTCCTATCAACTATACAAAGTGAAACCCCCCACCCCCACCCCCAACACTTTTACGTTTTACAGACAGGACTGCAACAAATTGGCACCGCAGGTGATCGCCTTAAGCCAGGCCGACCACCTGTGACGTCACTGGCGGAGAACTGTGAAATTGGTTTACGTCACCTCCGTAACCATATATTTGACGGTTACTGGTCCCGACGAAACCCCAAATTGAGTCGGAGAGTCAAGATTTACCCTCAGATTAGTTGATTTGGGAGAGGAGGTTGACAGATTTGTGGACGGAAGTGTCATTGTTTGGTGTGCTTTCTGTGGAATTTGCTAGTTCCCGACTTATGCAGCTGCAGTTTACCACGACCAGGTTCTAGCTCCCGAACGTATTCTGTTCGTGACAACACATGGTCCTGGCCTGTGCTTCGAACTTGACAATGCCAGAACCCTTGCAGTCATCTTCACCAGGACTTGCCTGCAGAATGCAGGGATCAACGTTCTTGATTGTGGGTCAAAGTCGCACATCTGGAATGCTCTTGGTAATTGCCTGTGTATTCTCAGGAACCAACAGTAGGATTTGCAGGATCTTGGTGCCGCTTTGCAGGAACAATTTCACTGTCTCTCCAATTGTGTGTTTACACGCATGAGGAGATTTTGCTTGGCTGCTGTAAATGCACGGAGTGGCCATACATTCTAGTGAACGTTTGAAACATCAGATCTATTTTCTTGTAACTTTTCTTGTGACGCTTTTTATTGATATACTCTTTAACCGCATGGAACCTACTTTATCATTGTGATTATTCTCAGTGCGTCCTATCGACCATAGCATATGAATGATGAGCTCTATACCACATTCTTCTATCCAGTCTATACATTGTATTTAAACTACACTACATATTCATTTTATGATTGTGACGTGCAAGTTTGACTCCGTATATTTGGGATGACCAAACCTACTTCGAAGTACAGTGACTGATGTTCCCATTAGGCCGACGCTGTATTGGATATCTGTTTCTAACAGTCTAAGTAAACTTAGTCTCAGTATTATTCGTTACACACAGTGTAGGAGTGTAACCAATAGTACTGAGACTAAGTTTAATTTGACTGATATTCCCAAATGAATATCTTTTGATTTTCCTTTTGGATATTGAAAAGGTACAGCTTATTTTTTTAATGTGATAAAGCAGATCATAACTGAATCAAGCATATGAAGGATACAAATTGAAACTTTGTGAATATGAAAACGACACACATACCTTCCGTAATCACAAATGTGTCTGGTACAGTATAAGGAAGGGTCAGTTGCAGACAATATAGACAAATTACAGGAACTACAGGGTGTGTAACTGTAAATACGTACCCTTCGTACCACCTCCCCGATCATGCCACTCCATTGTCCATTGCTGTAAAGAGATCCGTATTTGCCGTCCTTAGAGAGCCGGATGTTGTATTTGAAGCCCACCGACTCGGCGACTTTGTCGAGTACATCAACGAGGAATCCTTTATAGCCCTCGCCATCTTTCTTCATGACGTAGGGATCGGACTGGAATATACAGACACGTTGCTATGATAAGAAGGCAATACACTGTCAGTCATAGGGAGGTGAATACGAGTTTTACTCCGACTGTTCCTGTAACGAGTAGCGTGTGAGTGATGACGGGTTTCGATCTGATATCGCATAGAATCTTAATCGTCGTGATGTAACCAAACAAACGCTGAACAGTTCAGTTTTATCACCGTTGGAGGGTTGGGGTAATGCTTACAGAATAGAAACAAATAGACCCATTTAAAGGAGCCCCAGATCGGACTGGAATATACAGATACGTTCCTATGATAGGAAGGCAATACAGTCATAGGTAGTTGAGTACGTGTTTTACTCCGAGTGTTCTTGTAACGAGTAGCGTGTGAGTGATGATGGATTTCGTTCGTTGGTGATATCACATAGAATCTTAATCAAAGAATCAAAGCATTATAGAATCATAGAATCTTTAGAAGATTCGAGCAAGCATGTTTTAAGATGCGTAAGTCACTGAATTCATTGAACGCTATTACACGTCAGTAACGGTTTAGGTTGGTTCCATAGAGTTCCATAGAGTTATCTCAACGTTGAAAGGGGGTTGTGGGTGTTGGGCGTCATGTCACGACGCGTTTCTAACTTGGTCTGCATTTTGTTTGTATCGAATGACATGTTCAACAACTTACTAGTATCGAGGTAACGGTGTACGTTGGAGCTGACATCATGGGTTGTCCAGCTGAGCTGAAAACGAATAAATACGTATGCATCAGTTAAAATATTCATTGCTTATAAGTTCATTGCTTATTTTTGCCATATCTGAACCTTACAAAACATAGCTATTGTATATCGTTTTGGAATTCGTCATTTCCTATTATCGTATTCATCTATGTCTCTCACAAATCAATTTAAGAGTTTCATGTGGGGAGCAGCGAACCTCTAAAAAACTTATGCAACATGTGTTACATTTGGTATTAAAGCACAGTAAAGTTGCCTTCCTAGTGCATTTGTTACATTCAGTCCCTAATCCAGTCTTAAACTTAGAATTTATCCTACTCAGCCACCGCAGCAGACACTCCCATGTTTATGTATGCTCTTAACCATACCATGCTCATCCCTGGATGGATACTGGTGTAAGAACATTCACTGAAAAGTCACTCCTAATTGTAGTAAACACATGTTCATCAACACAGATGTACGAGGCGGCTTCTAAATGCCCCTCAAAGAGGTTGGATGTGCATTGTTGGATAGGGCCATAAGATCAACATAAGCCTTAACTTTACAGAACAGACACAGAACTGAAATAAAATATCTTTCACGACCAATATCGTCCGATCTCTTTGATCCAACGATGTAAACATCAGATGAAATATTCTTATATGCATCAATACCAACCTTGAACATCCGGGTAAGATTTCAGCAGTTCGGCAACGCTACTGAGTGCGGCGTTAAACAACAAACAAACAAAGCAAACCTTTATGCAAGTACAGATACTTCGTCACCTTTACCCTGACCAACAGTTGAGACGCTTGACATGAAATAGAATCTTCCGTGATGGGAATCTGACACATCTCACAATGATCAGCATCACTTTGGACAACACGACCACTGTGTCCCCACTCCAGTGTGTGTATCAATCGTTTATAAAGAGGCACTAAATGAACGTACCTTATTCACATTCGTTTGCTCAAACCTCTCCTCCAGGCACAAACCGTACTCTGCTAAGTAACAACCTTGACAACAATAACACAACTCCACAAATATAAGCCAACTATATTCTGGGTCGTTTGTCGCCTTAAGCTGATACAACATAATTGTTCAACCTTTCCCAATACTCCATCGACCTTTTCGAATGGGATCACTTAAGCAAATGATATTCTTCCTGTTATTATTCCTACATCGTGGTCGCAAATTACGGCAATGCTAGCAGCCTGGACTATTGGAATCACAACCGATAAGCCAATCCTGGCAAACACTGTTCAGTTGTGGTCAGATTTACCTGTACATACGACATGAGAGCGATGAAATAGTCGTAGAATGTCCAGAAGTGTGAAACTCCAAACAGTTGATAATGAATGTGCAGTTGTGTTTTATTCAACGGTGTTGTTGTTGCGGTGTACGGTATCTTGCGTTGTGGTGGTGGTAGTTTTGTGTGTGTGACTGTCATAAGAATGGGATTGTTCTCTCTCTCTCTCTCTCTCTCTCTCTCTCTCTCTCTCTGCGTGTGTGTGTGTGTGTGTGTGTGTCCGTTGTGAGTGTGGGGGTTGTTGATGTGATTGGTTTATGTGTGACTACTGTATAGATGGGAATGCTGTATCTGTCTGTTGAGTATGTGTGTTGTGTGTGAAGGTTGTTTATGTGTATGGAACTGCCGTGTGTTGTCTGTTGTGTTTGACTGCCATATGGGATTGAAGTTTTCGGCCGTGTTGTTCACCAAGTTTCTCAGCACCTGTCTTCCAAAATGTGCTGAGCTCGAACCATCAACTCCAGAACTTCCAAAATCTCAATACTGTGTGTCCAGGAACATCACCAGATTGGTGCAGATTGTACACAAAACATTCCCGCACGTTCCTTCTATGGTCACCATATTGAGTCCTACGTCTGGGTCCAAGTTCTTACAAGTTCAATTCAAAGACTTCTTACCAGTTGAAAACTGAAACAAAATTCCCCTTGAGTGTATGTGTCTGATAGCTGACGTCCAACAAGGACCATGGTACCACACATCGGTCCTCCCAGATATTTGAAACATATCTTTGATACTCTCCAAAAAAGTAGGGGATCTTCATTTTTTAAAAGTTACGATTAAACATATTTAGGAGATTTAAGAGTCAATCAATGTTGATATGATATTATTGAATGTTTTGAGAGTGTATCACCATTTGCACTTCCTTACAACCATAGTTATTTGGCATGTAGTCGCTATTGAAAGATGATCGGTGTATGACATGAAATTTGCATGTAGACGATTTTCATTTTAAAACAAACCACTAGAAACAAAAACTAACAAATGTGTGATGCAAGATGAGTGTCAAAATTAATGATCTAAGTGATTTCTCGACCTTCCTGAAAAAAACCCGTCAAAATCATAAATGGGACCCCATGCACGTGTATGGGACTACTGCGTTGTGCATCTGCATGTCATGCGTTGTGTTTAGGGGTGGCAATAGAGGGAAATGGCGGTGCGTTCATTAGATATCTGTCCTTGGAACGCTTGTTAATATTTACACTTTCTATACAAACTGAAATTGTTTTATCCCCTACTGATTTTTGAAGAGTATAGTTAGATCCCTTTGATCCAACCATGTACACAATAAACAGCACTGGATTGTAAGCCCTAGAAGATGTGATTTGCACACTTTATAACTAACAACCCTCGACATGAAGTGAAGATGCAGTTACGCAAGACACTCACAATGGAAGTGCAATATTGGTGAAGATATGTTTACCAACCTTCACGATACCCATGAAAATCTGGGTTAGGATTCTTCACCAACCCGTGTTTGTCATAAGAGGCGACTAATGGGATCGGGTGGTCAAGTTCGCTCCTTGTTTGACACATGTCATGGTATCCCAGTTACAGGGATCGAGGCTCGTGCTGTTGATCACTGTCTTGTTTATTTACAGACCACAGCCATATAACTCGGATATTGCTGAGTGCGGCGTTAAAGAAAACGTCCATGCAGGTATTGATATTACAATAATTGTACCCAACAATTGGGACCCTCCACATGAAAGATGTCTGAAACAAAAATCATTAACGAGTCTGTCACGTTCGGGTACCCACAAATCAAGACAAACAATAAGACCTCTCATGTCCCACTTCAATATATGATCTCCCATAACCAGACAATAAATATACTTTCGATTCTTCAAATCTCTCCTCCGGACAGGGACTTTACTCTATGCTAAGTAACAACCTTGACAGGAATAAACAGATATCCACAGCTTCACATATTTCAGCCAACTAAATTCGATTTAAAAAAAACCCCAAACAGTATCGTTATTTGTCACTATCAGCATATTAGTTCGAGCTTTCCAAATAATCATCGTAAATGCAGATGTCTCGCATGGGAACACAAAAGCAAATAATAGTTTTTACTGCCATTATATCAAACATGCGTTTGCATCCGTCCGCATTACGTGCTCTTGGACAAGTGGAATACTAGTTGTAAATTCTAACAAACATTGTTTAGTTCTGGTCATGCTCTCTACAAAATGTCAAACAAGAGCGTGCGTGTGTGTATGTGTGCCTGTTGTCATGCCGTATATATAAAGTCTATTCCTTAGCTTGTAGGCACACATTTATTCAACTCTAGAACAGTAACCACAACTATAATTTGATTGACGCTTATTTGATGAATACAAACACGCTTGCTGCTCAGCTGTCGATTGAAGTGAAGGTCAAGATTCCAGTACCAAACACCAATGTGTCACAGATGCGTCAAACTCGGAAGACACACGTTTGCCGATGCATTAAAAACCTGAACAGAATCTACACCATAGCCTTTATACAGTTTCCAGGCATTTGACTATTTCACTGCATGTTCCTCTCGACCCAGCTTCAAAGACGGATAGTATTATACATTGTGTTACATTTCATATTTGTAATCGAACTCAGGCGATCGTCGTGACAAGTGAACACTTGAACCATTTGGCAATCCATTGCCGACTGTATGAGGTCTATTGTTACAGGACATGCCCTTGCTGTGTGTATATCGTCATGCCCCATATTCTCGTTCTTGGCTCTTGCTATCAATCACTAGACCACCCAGATTCAACCATTTACGCCACAACAAAGGTAAATCATAACAAAGACATTTGTTTGCTTCTTGACAACTGTTTAGAGAGTTGCATTTGAATACTGTGTGCTGAATCATCACAAGTCTCTCCAATCCAAATGTTCCTCCTGTGACCAGGAAAGCTATTCTCGAAACGTTCAGAGTCCCACGAACCTCTTAGACTTATTCTTAACATATTACTACGGTCAAAGTTCAGGATTTTAAGGGCCACGGATATTTCGAGAATAGGTGACCGGGATAACGTGTGATGTGAGCAACAAACATCAACCCTGTCTCCTAATTTCAATTTTAGTGCATAACATTGAGAAGGCCGATCTGTATGTATCTTAAACAGATTCAAACTGCTATTTTCTGAATATATATTCTATTATAAAAGACTTTTTTTTCGGATTGGATATCTGTGTGGTTTGGGATGAATGTGTTCAGAATTTTGCTAGTGGACAGCATTTGTTGTTTGACAATTGTTTTCGTCACCCACTCATGCTTCCAGATATCAGCTTGTCGTTCCCTGTGGCGCTGTACCGGACATACATTCACGTGGTCATGTGATAGGACTCCCAGAACGCTACTCAAATACCAACCCCATTACAGTGTTGTAATGATCACGACTTCCAACTAAGGTCACGTTGTGGAACACTTATTTGTGGCCTGTTTAACTTGACTGAAAGGTTAACTCGTGTCTGAGTTTACATTTGTCACCTGCCTCTAGACCTTTACATCTGTCACCTGCCTGCAGACTAACAACTAGTATCTGAATGAACATATTTTACAGAATAAAATACAATTCATAATATAAAATATAAAATATAAAATATAAAATATAAAATATAAAATATAAAATATAAAATATAAAATATAAAATATAAAATGAAAAGGATCCCTGATACTTTCTCCTGAAACTGGAGATCTAGACTTGCATGGGCTTTCTTGGAGATGCTTATTCCAGAGTGTTTGTGACAGACTAACCTACTGTTGCAGTTACTATTGTTACTATAATCACTGGAAACACAGTGCTGGAAAAGCAGTATCTCACAAATAATGTTACGATATAATGCATAGTTTGTGTCCACATTCTGACTGTGGTGCATACAATTCAGCAGTTTGATATGTTACAGTCAGATTGTAAAGGTCATTTGGTGAAATGCGTAAGAGGGTCAGTCATACCATTTTGTGATTTCATTTCAGCAGTTTGATGTATGAACTTGTTCAAGCAACACGCGTGTTAAGGAGAGTGAGAACTGATCATTGTTGGTGTCCGCGCTTGCTTAAAATGAAAACCAGGACTGTGATTATTGTCATTATATATTCTGCTCCATCTCGAACATTTCAAACAAAACACCAATACAATAATTGAACCCGAATTGGGTTCAGTATACACCTGTGTACCAAAACTGTTTGTCAGCGATACATAAGACGTCTAAATAAGGGGACAACGTACCGGTAGGAACTTTATCAGTATCTTCAGGGTGGACAACCCGATAACATGGAAGCCTTAGATGCTTCCCACAATTGAAAACGTCTATAGTTCCGCCAAACCAAGGATGAGAGGATCTAACATTAGATTCAAACCAAACATCACACTGGTAGTTAGAACGGCTACATAAAATGAAATGAACTGTAAAGGCGGTCACGTTGTGATTTTTGGAAGGGTATGGCGGCAGAAGCTCCACTGTCTGAGTTTCTTGAAGACGATCTCGCCCATCCAGACTACAACAGCCAGAATGTCACCCACCAACAGGAGAGGAACGGTGCTGCAAATATCCGATACGTAACTTGTAAAGCTAAGATGTTTGGTCCTTTTGAAATATCTCGAGGAAAGCAGAGCCACTCTCCCACCAGATTTTCTGCAGCTTGTACAGTGTGCCATCTTCTCTCCATTTGAACAATGCATCTTCCATAATGTTAGGTTTCAACCCAGTATCATCCCGGCACGACTAACGAAATTTTATCTGGGCCAGTTCTGGAATGCTGGCCCACAGTCACAGGGTTACGGTATTCTGTAATGCGACTTCCGGCGTTTTAGACAAACTGGCTACCTGGCTACAAGTGTACACAACTAAACTGTAAATCTAACTCAAAGTTTAACGATGTAAATGAAGTTAGAAAAACATGCCGCCACCTTCTAACTGAACACTACATCATAGAGTCAATGCTGGAATCGTGAAACACACGTCAGTCAAAGTAAATGGGGTGTACAAGTTTCCAAATATGAATAAGTCTAAGATAACATACAGACTGTGTCAACTGTCAGCACAACTGAACTTGAGATGGCTACACAGAGTGAAGAGAAATGTAACGAGGTACACATGCATTCAATGCATATATGCATTATAAAAACCCTTGAAAAAATCCTACTGTCTGAGTTTCTTGAAGACGATTTCACCCAACATGACTACAACAGCCAGAATGGCACCCACCAGCAGCAGTAAGAACGGTGCAGCAACTCTCCGAAGCGTAACTTGTGTGGCCCCGAAAGTTGAATCCTGTCTTTTCTGGACATCTGGAGGAACACAGCGCCCCGCTTTCCACCATCTCTCCTGCAGCATGTGTATTGTGCCATCTTCTCTCAATGTGATCAAAGCATCATCGATTGTTTCCTTGAGACCGGACCCTTTATTTGTGAAAAGACCCAGTGCCTGACTGAAATGACCTTTGCCATACATCATAACATCGCACTGTCGCTCAGTAATATACTCAGCTCTCAATGACTCCATAATCATTACAAAGTGTCCATGACTACGTCTTACTCTTTCAATTCCCTCTGCAGTACTGTTTACAAACGAGTTCCGCATCTCAACGTAGTCAGCCACACTATGGTAGATGTCTACTTTACTCGTCTTGAAAGTTTGAAAAGAACTCCCGTAGCGCACCATTCCAATTTGAATTTCACTACCATCAACAATGTCCTCAAGATCTTCAAAAGGCAGTGATGGCATCCCTACTTCGGCCGACATGAAGGACACAGTTGATCCGATGTAGGCCACCATGGTTAAGAAGATGAAAATGAACCAGGACACAGCCAACACCCGCCCTGCCAGAGACCGGGGAGTTTCTCGATAACCTGCAACACATCATAAACGTCTAGTGTTATGAGTGTGTATTTTCTGGAAATTGTATTATTAATTAAGTAATAATTACTGTGGGTCACATTTCGCATCATAAATGTTTAGTAATTTCCATACTTTGTCAGCAGGCTTTAAGGTAGCTCTGTAGAGTCCCTCCCCTCCCACTCCACCTTTGAATATGTGTTTTGATTAACTCTTGACTTCATGGAGGCTGGTCGAGAAAATTCTACGTTGATTGCGATGCTCGTATGTGCTCGAATATTCACGAATCGGTGACTGTGTACATAAAGGCTGGTTGGTGTGTTGAGACGGGACTCACACACACAGATTAACTGGAGTACATATACCTGCCAGCCTCTCCCTCAACGCTCGACCTTCATAACCGCTGCATGTCCGCTCGCCGTGTTACATTCGGTAAAATGTTTCTCATTCTCACACAAAGACTTCGGTGAGTTGACATTATATTTGTGACCCATTACTTTAGATTTGACTCAGTTACATTGTACATGAAACCTCTCTTGTGAATTTTTGTATGTTGGTCTTGTTTGCTGAATACAAATTATTGAAAATTTCAGATTTCTCAGTGTTATATTTTGCTGGTTCTGAGGGGCTTTCTTACAGCTTTTGTCATGGCAAATTATTCACCGTAAAACTAGAAACAAAGAGATTACAAACATTGCTATAACTAGCAGCACGTATACCGTCCAGTTAATATCATACACACACACACACACACACACACACACACACACACACACATATATATATATAGTATGTATGTAGTATGTATGTGTGTGTGTGTGTGTGTGTGTGTGTGTGTGTGTGTGTGTGTGTGTGTGTGTGTGTATATACTACGTGCTCCCCTACCAGTGATCAGATTATTGTGGAATATATTTTGTTTAACCAATCCAAATTGGAATATGGATTGTAAGAGAAACGTTTGGAATGTGATATGCATTTGTTGAACTGATTCACGTTTTTACCTTGCAGTGTGATAGTGCTGAACACAAACATGAAACTCTCTCTCAGACCAAAACTGTGTCTCGCCCCTCTGGGATCTTTATCCGATGCCACTTGTCTCCATTCAAATGGATTGAATCGACCGATGATGATGAACAGGATTGCCACGACGAGAAGCGCCAACAGAATAGACAACCAAATTTCCGTCGAGAATGGTTGCAGCATAAAGTCAAGTCCAGGTTCATATCGTCTAGGCGTTTTCACCAGAAGACGTAGCGTCTGAGTTAGGTATGGCTTTGAGAAGTCCACAACTCGTTCTCTTTCTCTGGTAACGGTGACGTCTCCTAGACCTATGCTTGCCTCCTGGTTAAGGAACCGTAAAATATCTTAATTCTTGACTATTTTAACCAGATGACTTTGTTGCCAGATACATTTTGTAAACGTGAGAGTATACTGGTGAACGTTTATAGCTGTTAGAAACTAGAATTACTGATGGTCACATTAGGTCGATGGTGCATTGGTTATTTGTTTCCAGAGAAATTATCTTAAAATTGTTTTTGATATTCGTTTTAGGTATTGCAAATTTTCAATGTGTTTGGCTGAGTGTATTAAAGCATGTTATTAGTGAAATTATATAAATATGAAATCGGCACACAAAGACAAAACAATCTGCCCAAAGCGTGTATTCCAGACAAAATACAGGAAGAAACGTTTAGTATACATACCCTTCGTACCACCTCCCCGATCATGCCACTCCACTGTCCATTGCTGTAAGATCCGTATTTGCCGTCCTTAGAGAGCCGGATGTTGTATTTGAAGCCCACCAACTCGGCGACTTTGTCGAGTAGATCAACGAGGAATCCTTTATAGCCCTCGCCATCTTTCTTCATGACGTAGGGATCGGACTGGAATATATAGACACGTTGCTATGATACGAAGATAGATGGTTGAATACGTGTTTTACTCCTATTGTTCATGTCACGAGTTGCATGTGAGTGATGATGGGTTTCGTTCGTTGGTGATATCGCATAGAATCTTAATCATCCTGAACCAATGATTCCATCACTGAGTTGGTCACTGAGTTGTTTAAACGCTGTTTTGAACAACATCTCTGATCTATCACTGATTGGGGCTGAATGGTCTCTTTTCAGAGTGGTTAACTCAACAGCCAATCCCATGAACACAAACGTGACGACACATCACAGAATTATAAACATTGCCAACCTAGTATTCGAGCAATAATTCTTTACAGCTGTAAAAATTGATTCCTTCTTTGATTGGCATTCTAGACGTTGAGGAGACGAGGAATGAATAATTCCCTTTAGGTATACGCAACTTATTTATTCTGTAGGGGATGTTACTGAAATGCATGAAACATTTAATGTAAAGGGCAGCTGGTGTGAACAGTATTTTAGTTTTGGATGGTGGAGTAGTTGCGTGATTACAGTCTTCACGCCGAACACCCGGGTTCGATCCTCCAGAAGGGTACAATGTGTGAAACCAGAAAATTCTCATCGTTAAGGGTACGTCTCTACTACGTTTTTGCACAACTCTCGCCTGTACGGAATACTGATAAATCAGAGGACCCACAAAACAGGGTCTCTCCTTGTCACTATATGTATTCTGCCGGCTGTCAGACACGTCCTGCGAAACGTTAGGTCGTTATTTCCTATACACGAGGACAAATTAATCTCAATATTTTCTAGATCCTTTCATATACTTCATAACAGAGACAAAATACCAGAATCCTTGGTAAAATCAGAGATAATTGTAGGATTCCGACTTTACTGTTAACACGTGGGAATAAAACTCAATGTGACGAGTGAACGCTTTACCCACTAGACTACCTTGAGCGTATCCTGTCTTACCGGTGGCAACCGTTGCAAACATGTTCAAACAACATCCCCAGCTGAATTCCGTAACCATCAATTCAAGCATTTTAAAAGTACGGTGAAGACCATGGTAGCAAAACAACCGGGCAAAACAAAGAATACATCTGGCAACTGACTTTGCTGAGACCAGCGTCCGAAACACCTCAAACGTTAGGTTAAAACTCTGACACACTTGCCAAATACATCATCGATCGCATTTTAGCGAGCATTAAACATGGATTGGCAGTTCATATTACGGTAAAATGATGTCAGTTTTAAAAAGTTAACAACTTTTAAAGGGGTGATGATGAAAATCTTATCATACTCTTCAAACAAAGTAGGGAAATCGTACTTTCAATGTACGATTGTCGAATTTGGGAGACATATGGGATTGAATCAATATTGATACAATAATAATTGATGTTTTGAGAATGCATCACCACATGGATTTCATTCAAAGCAAAGCTGTTCATTCAGTTATCCCCCTTGTTAGGTGCCTGGAATATGACTTGAAAATTTCAGGTTTGCAATTTTCCGTCAGTAGTGTGTGATTTGACCTAATACCCTGACCATGCACAGATGTAAGACAATTATGGGAAAAACTGTCTACAGTGACTTATGGACCTGCCTGAAAAACTTCAAGATTCATAATGACTCCCCATGCACGTGTAGAAGGCTCTCACGTTGTGAACCTACTTCCCATGCATTGTGTTTGCGTGTTGTGATAATATGATGATACACAAGCTGAATGTCATTGTAACCTTCTTCAATGAGTTTTCTTTCTACAAAGTTCTTTCTTCAAAGCTCTGGTTCCCCTATCTTTTGGAAGAGTATACAAGACCACTTAAGTTTAATCATGTTGCAATGAGGTTTCAACTTGTCCATTATCAAAAGACACTTCCAGTAACTTACTAGTATCGAGGTGACGGTGTAGGTTGGGGCTGACATTGTGGGTTGTCGACTTATACTGAAAAAGAATAAATGTGAAACAATTTAGATCGGAAATGGAATTGTTAATTCACCTGGCAAAACCTTAGTCCCGAGTGTGCTTTCTATGTATTATTTGAGTTTGAGGTGGAACACAGAATCTCTCAACTTATAAACATCTGAGGAACACGGAAACCCGACCCTTTTTATCAACATTTTATTCACCATCAGGACTAGCGATCCAGCTATAGCATGCTTTGTGAATTAAAGTCAAATTCATGATCTCTAATTCTATTGGTGCTTAAGCCAGACAGTATTTGCATTATAAGCATCGATCGACAAAACAGAAACATCCGATCTATTTAGTAGCCTCTTCTCACACGGACTGCGTGGTTGGAACATATCTGTGTACCGGAAAGTCGACAGATGACAATGCCATATGGCTATAAAAACAAAGAAACTGTAGACATTGTCTGAGGTAAATCGTATTCTGTCAAATGATGCTTAAAATGTTATTGCTCGAAACCTGTTCATTAATTTCTCTGTAGAAAAGTTTAAGTTTAAGGTGGACGCATATGTATGTAATGATGAAGACTAAACCATCAGTCAACCTTCATCAATGCTGTCACACACCTCCAGCTTACCATGAGCTCATCAAAAACTCCCATGGTCTGTGTCCATTTGTTTACCTGCTTGCTCATACAACTGACTTCCCCTGCTGTGACGGTTCCTGCATGTCCTATACCTATTGTGACCTTAATACGTCTGCCCACTCTATCATATAACTGCCCAAATCCAAGAAGTTGGATGCGTCTTGTCATAGAGCCATCACAAGATATCTTTCAATATAGCATTGATCCTTTAAAATGCACTGAGGTGGAAGTCTAGCCCTAGGAGATGCTATTGACACATTTTATAACTGACAGCCCTCGACATGAACTGAATTTACAGTTGTCCTTTGACACCCACACTGGAAGTGCAATATTGGTGAAGGCAACCTTCATGATATCCATGAGAATCCGGGATAGATTTGGTCTTCACGAACCCATGCTTGTCGTAAGAGGCAACTAGAAGGATCGGGTGGTCAGGCTCGCATACATTGTTATCGCAGTTATATAGGTAGCTGTTCAAAGATTGTGCTGACTGTATTGTTTGGTCAAGACTCGATTATTTAGAGACTGAGGCTGGAATATTGCTGAACGAGGCATTAAACAAACAAACAAACAAACAAATAAACAAAAAAAAACCCCAAACAAACAAAACTTCCAAGCAAGTATTGATATTACAGTAATATTACTCACTATTTGGTACCCTTAACATGAATGACGTCTGAACGTGAATGATGGGAGTAAGGGACCAGGTAATTTAGAGAGAACCCGCGTCTCAGACAGTAGAATTACACGTGTCCCACTTCAATATATGTTTCATAACCTTATATAAACAATAAATAAACTTACCCCTATATCTTTCTGTTCTTCAAATTTCTCCTCCGCGCACTGACCGCTCTCAGTGGTAAGGAACACTCTTGACATGAATCAACATAGCTCGATAGCTCCACATATTTCAGCCAATCATGTCCCGGGCTGATGTAAATTAATGTTGTTATGTGTTACCATCAGCTGATACTACATAATCGTTTGACCTTTCCGAATAAACCATCTAAAATTCCCGGATGGAATCACTCAAGCATATAATACTTTTCCTGCAATCATATCAAACACGTGGCAGAAAATGTGAGCTCTAGCCGTCAAACCTGGTCAACCCTTCAACATTTTAGTCCATAACCTGTTGAAGTCCAATCAGAAAGACATTTTTGAAATTGGATATATAATTTGGCAGAATATCCAAAAAAGCGTATGTTTTAGATTGACAATTGTTTTTGTTACCCCCTCACGTACATTCACGTCCTTCCAAATATCAGCTGGTCGTCCCCTTTGTCGCTGTACTTGACATACATACACTGAGTCATTAGATAGGACCCACACAGGGTTGTGGAAATATCACTTCCATTATAATACGGTAATGATCACGCCTTCCAAATGAGGTCATGTTGTGGAACATGTATTTGTGGGCTGCAGTTAGATCGAATGTTAGTAGTTGTGTCTGTCGTATTTACATCCGTCACCTGCCTATTGTACTTAAAGTTACGATTCGACTTGTAAAGCAGTATTTGAAAAATACCATTACATTTTAAAACCGTAATATGGATAGTTTATGTCCACATTAAATGCGATGTGTTTAATTCAGCAATTTGGTAGGTAGACGTGTTCAGCCAATAGGCGTGTAATTGCCCTTCTTTGAGGAGAGAAAGGACTTGCCATTGTTGGTGCCCTTGCTTGTTCTAAATGGGAACCAGGACAGTGATTTTTGTCACAATATATTCTGGTCGATCCATAACAGATACAATCAAACATCGGTACAATTATGTGAGAAGCTGACTAAGGAAAGTGTTCCTCAGTGATATATAGGAAGCCTAAATAAAGCGTCAACACACTCACAGGAACTGTATCAACATGATCAGGTAGGGACGCCCGATGAAGCCTTAGGTGCTTAAAGCTTTGGCGAAACAAGTGAAAACAGGTAGGGTTCAGACAAACGATTGATAACGTTATCCAAAACATCTGCTTCAAACACACCGTCATTCTGGCACGACTAGAGAAACTTTATTGGGTCATTTCGGGTATGCAGACCCACAGTCTCAGGGTTCCGGTATTCGCGGTAAATTATAGGTCTTGAACAACCCATGCTTGCCACAAACTATGCTTGTCGTATTGGGCGACTAACGAGATTGGGTGGTCAGACTCACTGACTTGTTTGACACATGTCACTTTCTTAAGCATCTTCTATCACTTTAAACTTCATGGCCAGTCACAAACATCACCCGCCGTAATCTACACCACCGAATTGAACATATTTCACAAAGAGGAAAAATATTAATTAGGTTAGAAGCAAACATGTAGTCACCTTCTACCTGAACATAAATGTTTGTCTCATGACATATTTCATGAGACAATGCGATGCTAACCGCCAGACTTGAATCGTGAAGCTCACGTTAAATGTATATATAGGGTGTACACATATTTAAATGTGAATATCTCCGATAACATTTTGACACTGTCAACAGTCAACGCAACTAGTTCTTAAGATTTTATTTAGATCGCAACTCAAAGTGAAGTGAAATGCAAAGGAATGTGGTGTCTCTGAAACGCCACCCAAATCATGAGCGCATTCCCAAAAAGCCGGAGTTTCCAGAAGACGATTTCGCCCAACAAGACTACAACAGCAAGAAAAGCACCCACCACCAGCAGCCGGAACGGTGCTGCAAGCCTCCAGAATCGAAACTCGTACAGCCCTGATGGTTGTTTGTTTTTTTGTTCTCAACAGGCCCACGGTGCCCCGCTTTCCATCATTTCCTCTTCAACATGAGTATTGTGCCATCTTCTCTCAGTGTGAGCAATGCATCATCGATTTTCGCCTTGAAACCTTTATTTCTGAAAAGAGCCAAGCCCTGACTGACATGGTTTTTTCCATAAACCATAATATTGCATGGTGGTCGCTCGGCACAATATTCAGCTGTCCACGACTCCATAATCATTACAAAGTTTCCATGACAACGTCTTACTACTTCAATTCCTTCTTCTCATTACTGGCGTTCATCGCCGTGATATTGCTGAAATACTGCTAAAGGTGGCGTAAGAAAATGATTCAGTGTAGTTAGTGAGTTCTGAGGTTCACAGAAACCCGATACTGTTATCTGTCATCAATGAGGACCACCCAACGATAACATGTTTTGTAACTAGACATCAAGACACGCAATATTCAATATGTGTCCAAACTCGTACTTTCTCTCTATACCTCGATTTGAAAATGCATGCTTTCTAATTCTATTATTGTTTCTAATTTTATCATTGTTTGTATTTTAAAACGACTGGCCAGAGAATCCAAGGACTGACGTAAAAAGCATCGATGAATTATGAATCGGTTTAAATGTGAAATAGGTATTAAGCGCCGAAGTGGAAATCTATTGTCAGACAGTTCATTAGTGATTCCCAAAAGTCCTGGGCCTTTTGTTGTTTATGCTATTGACATTATCTGTCGAGACCTTTTCAACATTATATCAACTTCGTGTTATTAACAGGCGTCTTCCATACTGTATTAAAGTACCTAATACCATTCAGGTGCACAAACAAACACAAACCTAAAACTGTGTTTTCACTCTGCTGTCCTGCATGTACAACCTTGAAAATAGATGTTTTTGTTAATAACCATATGCGGATCCATTTCTGAAAGGTCTGACCTTATTGCATGTACAATGGTGAAGTGATGACAGATTTTTGAATTTGTGTGAAACATTTGTGATCCCCTACCCTGTCAGTACCCAGACCGTCCCAGTCATCTTACCCTACAAGGCCCACTTACCCTACAAGGCCCAGTGGATGACAACGGACACAAATCACCTTGACACCCCTATAGCCGCGGTCACGTAGGACATTTACGCCTGTTATAGAACCCACTGATTAAAAACAAAAGACTCCCCATGTACTTACAATCAGAAGTTTTCCATCTTGTCAGGCAACTTAGTATATCAGAATGTAAGCCAACCAAACGAGGAGTGAAAGCAGGAAAACCGAAACAGTGACCAATTACAATAGTTAATGGGTGTTTGCTATGACAACCCTGTTAGAGTACATCCACGGAATGTACCTACATATTTTGATAGGCATTCTCGAAGTCGAGTAGATGAAGAATGAGGACTATGATTTATGGATATACAACTTCTTTTATTTAATGCGACGTTTTGACATAGATACTATTGTCGTTGTCAAGCAAATGGTGACATGGAACACACCTTCCACAGACATGGAGCACAGTGGTGTAGTGGTTAGCAAAAGACCCGGGTTCGAATCCCGGTTGAGATACGAAAAATGTGTGACGTTGGTCTCATACAGTGTTTTGCACTCAGTCCACCCAGTTGTTTAAAAGGGGTACCTGAGAAGTAGATGTCTGAACCTGTGCGGTCGCGCTTAATCGCAGCTTGGAAGTACAATTCCGTTCTGGTAATAGTGTAGCATCAGAGAACAACATCGAGTTGGATTCTAGGTTAAAAAAATAGCATTATTATCATTACTTATATTATTTTATCTTTCATGCGAACGACACACAGTACAATCGGTTTAAGCCAATTGTGTTAGCATTAAATGTCACTAATTTGCGAGTCTAGCCCTAGGAAGCATGATTAACTTACATCATTACTTACTTACAACCCTCGACCATTAGTCGACCGCACTCATATTTAGTTATATGAACGCTTACAAACCGTTTCCATTGTTTTACAACATGTTTCGCGCCCATAACATACTGTAGGTATAGCCATACTATCGAATGCCATGTTGATATGCAGATTAATCCACTTAATACGAAATGTTAGAACTCGCCTTTACCCACAATAGTCAACCAAACACCAAATGCGTATAGTGTGATACTGCTTGAAGTTACTGGCCACAATAGCCAAGCAAAGACAGTGCCGAAATGCAATAAATGAACTTACATTATTAACGTTCGGTCATTCAAACTTCTCCTCCAGGCACAGACCGTACTCTGAGCTGGTAACAACCTTGACACGAATTTCAGCCAATCTTGTTCTGGGTTGTTTGTATCTTTTAAGTTGAATGCCTTTCTGATCTTTCGTTTTTCTGCACCGGCTTGCTGTACAATTATGCATATAGTCTGCAGTACACTTATGCATATAGTTTAAGTAGTAGACATTAATTTGGACAAAATGAATATTCTCTGTGTAACTAAAGGTAATGGATGTATAGTGCATGTTCCCGCTGAAATGGGGTTGATCGGTACCACTCAGAGGGACTACTTGAAATGGTGTATCTATTGTAGAATAACATCAGGTGTTTGGACTATGGCAGACTTCTGTGAAGTTCAGCGTTTTCTTGAAATCGGCTGTGAAGAAGGGGTACCCATCGCCCAAAATGTGATGAAAAACGAAAAACGAAATTCCTGTTAGACACGCCAGTAAAGACAACGCAAAAAATAATAAAACTTATCTTTTAAAAAAAATAGCGAAAACGAAATCGCTAGGTAAGACTATGATGGGATGACAAGAGACGCGTGTCAGTTCATTTATCATTATTATCTGCTTTTAATATTAATGGCTGGTTTTGAACTGTTATGTAATGTCAACATCTTGTGCTTTATGTAATGGTTTATGCTTACAGACAAAATACGAGGGTTGGCTGAAAAGTTTTCAGCCTGAGTGGTTTTTCCCCACCAGGTAGAGACAGGTGTTTGTCACCAATGAGGACAATCATTTAGTGAATCATAGACACAAGAACTACAAACGTACTAATAGTTTTATCTCAACTACAGCTCTTTTGGTAAACCTACCCTCTGAAATCATCAGAAATGGACAAAACTGAATACAGGGCAGTCACCAAGTACTTGCAAAAGAAAGGGATGTCCCCAACACAGATACATGCTGACATGGGGATAAAGCTCCTTCATTTTCCACAGTAAAGAAGTGGGCTGCAGAATTTAAGCGTGGCAGACAAAGCCTTGATGATAACCAACGCTCAGGAAGGCCTTCAACAGCAACCACTCCAGAAAACATCACGCGAGTGCTCGATATGTTGATGGATGATCGACGATTGACTACTCGACATATTGCTAGTGTAGTGGGCATCTCTCATGAGAGGGTTGAGCATATTATCACCAACGAATTAGGAATGACTAAAGTTTCTGCCAGATGGGTGCCAAAGCTCTTGACAGCAGAACAGAAACGTGTCAGGTTCCAGACGTCCCTTGACAATTTGCGTCGTTTTGAAGCAGATCCCAATGACTTTGTGGCACGATTTGTAACCATGGATGAGACCTGGATACATAACTTTCAACCAGAAACACAACTACAGTCAAAACAGTGGAAGCATCCTGATTCACCAGCTCCAAAGAAAGCCAAGTCTGTTCCTTCAGCTGGAAAGGTGATGGCATCAGTCTTTTGGGATTCTAGGGGTATTCTGCTCTTTGATTATCTTGAAAAAGGTCAAACTATCAACGGCAGATACTATGCTGATCTACTGAACCAGTTGCGAGAAGCAATCAAAGCCAAACGATGAGGGATGATCGCTAAAGGTGTCCTCTTCCACCAAGACAATGCGCCTGTTCACAAATCGGTGGTGGCCATGTCAACAATCCGCGATTGTGGCTTTGAACTCATTGACCATCCTCCCTATATATAAAGCACACCCCGGTGTAACACCCAGAAAATCACATCTAGGGATCAAGGTGATCACTGAAAACATGTTTGAAAAAGCTAAAATTTGGGAGATCGGCTCCGCACGAGATGACATCATCAA